>NC_132814.1:6081335-6385668 GCF_048594095.1 Paramormyrops kingsleyae | reverse complement strand
GACTCGATTTACATGATTTTCAACTTGAGCTGAAGGTTCGTCAACAAACACACTGACAGACCTGAGCTTGTGAGGACATGGTCCAGCAGTTTACCCTACCAAGCCTTTTGTTTTCATGAAACAAATCTGGTGGTCTTAATCATCCTGTTTGACCAGGAGTAAATGTATAAGCCTGAAAGGGTGTGCAGTGTTGTGAGTGTTGAAACAGAGGGTGTAGATTCTTCAGAGGAGCTGGGTTCTACTTTATCACTCAGTCTCAAAGATGGCAGAACTGATCGCCACTGCATATAAACCACTAATGCTACAGGTAAGGTGTTTTTCTACTGCAGATAGACAAATGTTTAATATTAATCTGAAACGTATGTAATTCTGGTGTAGGTGAGACTTCCTGGTCCAGTGAATGGCTGGGAAACAGTCTGAAAATTTGGTAACACTGTACTTGAAGCAGATTACATACAGTAAGGGTAACATGTAACTGTTGTCATAAACATCACTGTTGTCATAATGTGTCATTCGGTTTTTGGAACTGAATGACACATTATGACAACAGTCATAAACACCAATAATGTGTCATTAATGTGCATGACATGTGTCATGTCATTCTTATGATGGTTACATGTCACCCTTATGTAGACTGCTTCAAGTAAAGTGTTGCCGAAAATGTCACTACTTGACACTAGGGGTCCCTGAGACGAAGAATCTCATGGTTGACATTGCAACTATTATTATTATTATTATTATTATTATTAGTAGTAGTAGTAGTAGTAGTAGTAGTAGTATTATGTTGGAAACCACATTAGCAGCATCATCTGTTACTTAAAGGACAGGAAACAGCAACATTACTGTTTAACAACATGATTGAATATGTAAGCAAACTTATATGTGTGTAATGAGTAGTTAGTAATCACATTTAAGCAGTTTAAGTACTAAGCTGTTACTAATCTCATTTACTAGAACACTGAGTGGTTTCGGCTGTTGTACAGTTGACTGCAGTTGTTTAACTAATTCTATTAGCCCCAGCTATCACTGGCTGTGCATCCACAGAAAAGGACCTTTTCTAAGCCTCGTATTTTACGTCCACTATAAGGTGTATCTTAGCGACATACCAAACATGTCGTAATACTATGCACTTGGTTACCCGTAAAGTGCTAAATGGTCAGTGCTGGTCTAAGATTTTTATTTGTCTGATAAATGATGTTTTGTTCAGTCCATTTGCATTCTTGTTCCTCTGCCTTGTGCTTCCTAGAATTGGCTGAAGGCTCGATGTGATGCTGTGCTGAGTAAGCAGTTATAGAAGAAGGATGTGTAAATATACACTCACCTAAAGGATTATTAGGAACACCATACTAATACGGTGTTTGACCCCCTTTCGCCTTCAGAACTGCCTTAATTCTACGTGGCATTGATTCAACAAGGTGCTGAAAGCATTCTTTAGAAATGTTGGCCCATATTGATAGGATAGCATCTTGCAGTTGATGGAGATTTGTGGGATGCACATCCAGGGCACGAAGCTCCCGTTCCACCACATCCCAAAGATGCTCTATTGGGTTGAGATCTGGTGACTGTGGGGGCCATTTTAGTACAGTGAACTCATTGTCATGTTCAAGAAACCAATTTGAAATGATTCGAGCTTTGTGACATGGTGCATTATCCTGCTGGAAGTAGCCATCAGACGATGGGTACATGGTGGTCATAAAGGGATGGACATGGTCAGAGACAATGCTGAGGTTGGCCGTGGCATTTAAACGATGCCCAATTGGCACTAAGGGGCCTAAAGTGTGCCAAGAAAACATCCCCCACACCATTACACCACCACCACCAGCCTGCACAGTGGTAACAAGGCATGATGGATCCATGTTCTCATTCTGTTTACGTCAAATTCTGACTCTACCATTTGAATGTCTCAACAGAAATCGAGACTCATCAGACCAGGCAACATTTTTCCAGTCTTCAACTGTCCAATTTTGGTGAGCTCGTGCAAATTGTAGCCTGTTTTTCCTATTTGTAGTGGAGATGAGTGGTACCCGGTGGGGTCTTCTGCTGTTGTAGCCCATCCGCCTCAAGGTTGTGCGTGTTGTGGCTTCACAAATGCTTTGCTGTATACCTCGGTTGTGACGAGTGGTTATTTCAGTCAAAGTTGCTCTTCAGCTTGAATCAGTCGGCCCATTCTCCTCTGACCTCTAGCATCAACAAGGCATTTTCACCCACAGGACTGCCGCATACTGGATGTTTTTCCCTTTGCACACCATTCTTTGTAAACCCTAGAAATGGTTGTGCGTGAAAATCCCAGTAACTGAGCAGATTGTGAAATACTCAGACCGGCCCGTCTGGCACCAACAACCATGCCACGCTCAAAATTGCTTAAATCACCTTTCTTTCCCATTCTGACATTCAGTTTGGAGTTCAGGAGATTGTCTTGACCAGGACCACACCCCTAAATGCATTGAAGCAACTGCCATGTGATTGGTTGATTAGATAATTGCATTAATGAGAAATTGAACAGGTGTTCCTAATAATCCTTTAGGTGAGTGTATAAAACAGCTATTATGTCGTTTATATAATTATATACAGTACTGTACAGAAGAATTAGTCAAGGAAAATTGTTCAAGTTTTTCATGTTATATGCAGAAACTTAAACTGCACATCTGTACTGTGAAATGTCTTAAAACATGACCCCACTGTAATTTGAACACAGAAGCTTCTACTCTGGGGTTAGACATAGTGCCATTGCAGCACAAGATCCACCAACAAGCTTAAAATTAGCAGGATCTAAAGGTATAGCTATTTATTGTTGGTAAAAAGCATATGATAGCCTGGAAAAAAACTATTTAGCATTAAATATGTGAATTAATAGTAACAATAAAACAATAATAATTGCTTACACTAAAACAATAAAAAAAAATCTTCTGTTATCCAAAAAGTTACTGATATCTTGACACATGAGAAGAAGAACACTGCTTTGGATCCCAAACAAGGGCGTAGTTTGGGGGGGGAGGGGCAGTGGGGAAATGTGCCCCCCCCAGTATTCTGAGTCAAAAGCCATTATGCACACATTTACCAATTGTTTGTTTTGGTTAATTGTTTGATTCCAGTTGTTTACCATCAAGGCTGATTTGAATACTTCTCTTGCAGATTTTTTCTCCACTCCTGCTCATTTCTGTTTCGACGATCATTGGAACTACCCCATTGGTTGCTTGGAGCTTGATGCTGATTATACAGTTATCAAGATGTTGATGATTGGATGACTGTCAGGAGCTCACTTCTCATTGGATAGTACCTAGAGACTACCAGCTATCCCACAGCTCTTGGTCATGTGGTGGGTTCTCCTGTTGGTGCTGGTGTCTCTAATTATGTTGACGGTGTGTGGAAACGCATTGGTGTGCTTGGCTGTGGCCACCAGCCCCAAACTGCGCTGCATTGCCAATGGTTTTGTTGTGTCACTAGCGGCAACAGATTTGCTACTGGGCCTGCTGGTGCTGCCCTTCTCTGCGGCCTTAGAGCTGCACCAGGACTGGCCGTTGGGGAGCGCCCTCTGTAATGTCTACATTAGCCTGGACGTCATGCTCTGCACCGCCTCCATCCTCAACCTGCTCGCCATCAGCATGGACCGCTACCTGGCGATCACTGCCCCATTAAAGTACCACACCAGGGTCACGCCTGCCCGCTTTGCTGCAGCATTGGTGCTAATTTGGACTGTGTCCCTCACTGTGTCATTCCTTCCTATACACTTGGGATGGAACACTCTAGACTTCCGCATACAGAACCAGAACCTGGACCATGCTCAGGTAGCCAGTGAGAAGATGTGTCGCTTTGAGTGGAATCGCAGTTATGTGCTGTTGGACTCACTGGCCACCTTCTACCTGCCCCTGTTGGCCATGTGTCTGATGTACTATCGTATCTTCCGAATCGCGCGAGCTCAGGCTAGACGGGTTGGCGTCGCCTCTGCCTTGCGGGACCACAAAGCCACAGTGACGCTGGCAGCCATTCTGGGGGCCTTCGTTTTCTGCTGGTTCCCATACTTTACCTTCTTCCTTCTCATGGGACTGTGTGAGGAGAGGAAGCCCCCAAAGGAACCCTACTCCATTGTGCTCTGGTTGGGCTACACTAACTCTGCCCTTAACCCACTGCTGTATGCTACTCTGAACCGCGACTTCCGTCGCGCATATGGCCGGCTGCTGCATTGCCCGACAGTGCTCAAGACCCCTAGAGTGTCCAGCCTGATCTCCTGGCAACAAAGGTCCTTAAAGGAGACTTCTGGATGTTCGATACCTTGTGACATTGTGACCACTGAGGAGGAGCAGTGACAGTTTTCAGGAGGGTGATTCAAACGTTATCAGAAGCACACATACTCAGTCTTTAGCTGCCGAACTGGATTCTAGCGTCAGGCCAGTGGGTTGTTCCTTCCATTAGAATTTAGAACACAAAAATTTGATTGTGTACAATCTTAAATGAACAACATAAAAATAGGCATAAGGAAATAAGGACAATCTTTACATAACTACTTTATTTACAGTTTATTTAAATTGAAAGAAACATACACAATGTAATCTCAATACAATATCTGTTATTGTATGCTGTTCTATGTTGATATGGTCTACCTGCACTTATAATGGTAATCCCCAAATAGAAAGGATCATCTGCCAGATTTTTATATGATTATCAAATTATACTTGGAACCTTGACTACGAATATTGATTACATCATTATTCCATGTGTCTTGTGATTGGACAGGGTCCTGCCATCACCAGCTACTGGTGCAAAGAACTGCAGGCCTCCTGATCACTTGTTTTTATTCTGTTATTGCCAATTATCAGCCAAATAAATGAAATAGTAACACAGGTAAAGGTTCCCGTGATACATGCCCAGCTGTAGAAATAAACTTTTTGCATATTGTAATGTTTTTATTTGAAGTTTCATTTTAAGCAATGATTAATTGTTTTAATGAACAGCGTTTTTAAGAAAATCTTTCTAAAAAACTCTAATTTCTAAAGAATGAGAATATGAGACTGGATTGTCAAAATTCCTTCAGTATTTGTGTGCCGTCGAAGTATTTTTCTTTCCGTAGTGTCAACTCAGCCCACAGCTTAATTAAAAGTAGAACCTGGGAACAGTGATTGTTGTGCAATTTTTTATGACACGCAACAAATCAACAACAATAAGGGCATCATTGCTTGGTCGATCAACATAAATGACCAAACTTTGAAATTAGCTGAAAAGTGAGTCCTCTGAAAGGAAACCAAGGCAGTTTGAGAATTTGATAAATGTAAAAGTAATGTAGGAACCCTAACAATCCCATGTGAAGTATGTTTATCTATAAACAAGAAAGGACTTTCTTTAGTGGAAGGTAATCAGGTATTCAGGGTAAGCCTGCACATCATGAAATATGACAAACATTTGTGGGCTGCCGACATTGTCCACAACGCTGTCATATAAATCAGAACCATTCCCTGAAGCTTTGACTGGGGGGACAACCAGACCCGCTGACCCCTGAGTGAAGTCCCCCACCAGCACTCTGGCCCAGTACATGTTCTTGTGCCCCTGGGCATCAGGCTTGGAGTAGGTGTGGCTGGCTGAGTACTTGGGATCCACAGCAAAGTAAGTCCCATTGCCTATCATTGCAGCTGCAGAAAAAACATATTGGTCATCACAATGAATCAATGATCTGACAATTATCAGGCATTTGAACTGTCAATTGACAAAGTAAACATGTAGACCATGTTATCAGTATCAAGGGATGTTTTTTAACAACTCATTATGCAATAAATGCTGCATTATGTAATTATTTGTCGGATTTAAGGTATTCCGGGCTAAATGTAAGTGAACGAAGATAAAGCCCATTTAAAGGGAGGTATCTTAAATCCGACAAGTTGTCCAGCTAAGCAAGAAATCTTGCTTTTTTTTAAACGGGTCCCGGGTATTATTAAATGGCTTTATGACTAGGTACTGGAACGCGTTTAATTTGTGTGTGATGTCATTCCCAGTTCCGAATTCCAGCCTCTGAGGTAAATGGAACGTGGCATAACACTGGTCCCAACAAGCCCAATGCTAAGAAGACACACTGGCACCGTCAATCCATGTATAATAAACCTAGATTTTACCCAAAGTATTTTCTTAAACACGTATTCAGTGGAGATTCCAAGGCAGCAGGCAGACAACTTTATTGACTTTAATAACGAGTGTATTTACTACTAGGACAAAGAATATTTAAAAGCTCTCCATACTAATGGTAACTTAATACACATCAACAGACAACACTTATGGTGGTTTTGCTTATTCTGCTGGTGCAGAATAGCGCCTGTGTTTCTCTTCAGGCGCTTGTGCGTAATGCTGGTGCCCGTGTAGTATGTCATTGAAATTTGCATAGTGCAAAACCACCATTGTGCTTTGTGATCATTTGAACTTCTAACAATAATTATGTTGTTATATTAAAAGGAAAACATTTGTCATAATGAAGTGAAGTGTCTTTGAACAATCAGGGAAAAATTCAAACTAGGATGACCACTGTTCCAACCATTGAACACATGTTGCTACTGAACGGTTTTCGAAGCATGAACACAACATTTAGTCATAATCACTCCAGTCAACGGATCTCAACCTGAACAGCTATCATAGATTCTGGAGCAGAAGGACTTTCCAAATAATAAAAAAAATAATAATCCATATAATTGTTTGAAAAATAGTGCTATATCCCTGAAACATAATTACTGGCACTATTAGAACCTCTGCCAAAACCACTATTTATTACAATACTTATTTTGGTCTTTTCCATCACGTGTTGTAGCTAGACATTTACAAATAAGAACAAAAGGAGATTCACTTACCATTTTTGCCAGCATAACTGCGATTGAAACCCTGGCTATTGATGTGAGAGATGGTAGTTGCACATGTCCCATGGAAAAGCAGTCTCTCATTATTGCTGTGTTTGTTCTTCTTGTCCATACCATCCTTCTTGATCTGGTAGTTTTTCCAGAGTGTGTTATTCTGGATCCTTACAATCTGTAGACATAGAAAACAATTTCATGCTAATGAGGGATTGGTGCCTGTTTCTATACATCCCACCTCCCTAAGCTCAGAAGACCATCTTCTCAGAAGATGACTGGCTTGTGAAGACATACAGCACTTCCATGCATCTCCAATGAAGCAGCTATAGTCATTATAATTTCCAGTATTAACCTTGTGTTTGGTCCAGTGGTGGAGATTTCAGGTCCAGAGAGCACAAATTCACACCAAGATTTTGTTTCACCCAACTAGTTGAGTATAAAAAGTCACAGTCACAAAGCACTCAACTGGTTGGTTGAAACAAAATCTTGGTCTGAATTTGTACTCTCTGGACCTGAAATCTCCACCTCTGATTTGGTCTGAAAATCTAGTCCAGTAAGTCTCCCGTGTACCTCCTTTTATAATACAACACAATAGGGACTTTAAGAAAAGCAGTATAAAAATATGCTCAGTCATTATGATTTCCAGTATTAACCTTGTGTTTGGTCTGAAAATCTAGTCCAGTAAAATCATCCCATTCGACATCTATAATATCCATCTCTGGCTTAGACATGGAAACCAAGCTGCTGGACCAAGCCGGCCACTACAAAGTAAATCTATTCCTCCCAAAATGTTCTCTTTTCACCCTCATGTTCTCCTTAAATTAGATCTTGTTCTCCCAGATCTGAAGACTGTATCACACTGAAAACCCAGTACTCTGGTTTAAAAAATGTAACCCCTTCATTACGAAGAGACTCAAAACCATGTGTGTCATGAAACACGAACTCATGCAGGTTACCAGCACTGTCTTACTGTAACTTCTCATCGAATTTGAACAAAGTACATGTAATAAACCATAAGCACAATAAATTTAATATTTACTGAATCAATTATGTCAATGACCATTATGTGTAATTGATTGACTTTTGATAAGCCTATCTACAAAATTAATAAACATGAATGTATAACTGAAATCATTATGATTGGAACTGGAATATCTAGTAAAATACCCAAGAACCAACAATGACTATCAGCTGCTCAGTGTGACCTGGTAGTACCTTAATAATCTTGTTGCTTAGACCGGTCTTCCTGAATTCGGCCTCTACTTGTTGGTATTCTGTAGAGCTGGCTCCCAGGGGCACTTCAAGTAGTTCAGAACCCTTCATGTCATCCCAATCACCTGGAAGACCTTCCACAACTGATGAAGAAAAAAAGAAATGTAAAATGTAAACTGCATTGTTTGTATCTCTTGTCTTTAGAGACGTTCTGCACAGGCTCCTTAGTCAATGTTCAGCTGGACTTACATTTGTCTAGAGCCATAAAACTATTTTGACCACAATTAAATGTATAATTACACACAATCTATACTAAAGCAAATTACCTTTCAGCTCTTTTCTTTTGAGCTTGACAATTTGTCTTCCACTGACAGCTTTCTTAGAAGTTAAATCAGCCGTATATTCCAAATTATTGATGTTTATTTCAACTTTAGCACAACGGTTATCAAAGGCCTGTTCAAGGATAAGATTGGTGAAGGAGTCAAAAGGAATGAATGTTCCGGAAGCGTCATGCTGCCACTCCACCATGGCACCCACAAGGGCCGCTTCACGCTTGCGTCTGTCCAAACTCTCCACCTTGCGCATCATTTCCTTAATACTATCATTGGCTGTCAAAACATCTCTGGAGAGGCCCTCTAGTTGGATGATGGAGTCAGCGCCTCGTTTCTCTAGATGAATGCTCACTGTCAACTTCTTCTGCAGGTCCTGAAGCTTCCTACAGTCCTCCTGAGTGAATAAGCCAATACAACTGTCCTTGATGGTATGTTCCATTTGTTCTTTCATGATGAGGTCCTGGACATACTTCTTGGCCTTGGACACCTCCTCATGGCTCTCTCCGCAAAACTGAAATATGGCTGGAGTGAACTCTTCTCCTACTATGGTGAAACCTTCTTCGACATCAGGTGGAACACTGGTACCTCCAAACACACTAGTAATTGTGTCTGTTTGATAACAAATGGAAAGTTATGATCAGAGAAATAATAAATACAGTACAAATGGAAATGTACAAACGATAAGACTTTTACAACATTTTCAAATAATAGAAGTTTGTTTATTAAACTAATCATTCTGCATTAGAAAATCATTTTCTGTCAGTTGCTAAAGGCACACAAGGAACATGGAAGAACATTTTGCATTTAAAAGTACATTTTAGTGAGTCTAAGTGATAAGACACTAAATATGTCTGTGATCCTCTGATACCTTTTAATCTTGAGAATATACTCTTCTCCTCTGGCTGATCTGTGCCTTCTTTCGTCTTCAGGCTCCTGTGAAAGTCGGCCATCATCCCTGCTTGGAAAACTACGATCTTCACACACTTCAGAGACTGTCCCTTCTTCTTCTTCTCAAAGTCTACCACAGCATTTATCATGGCATCTGCCACCAGAGATGGGCTTACTCCTCCAGCACCTGGGAGATGTGCAAAATGGATATCACTACTTTACAGAGTGAGCTGTTCACTCTTCTCTCACTCCTGCTCATTGCCAAGTGTATCGCTTTCTTTGATAATATATTGTAAAGGGTTATGGTGGATGGATGTATTATGTTTGTTTGTTTGTTTTTTTTTGGGGGGGGGGGGACTTTATGTGATTTTTATCAGTCTTCCGTGTGAATGAAATGGGTCAGCTGATGGGTTGGGGGGCGTGTCCTCGGCATCCAATTATTTTGCACCTTGACACTCCTCATGAATATAAAAGCGGAAGAGGGATTTACGTGAGGTTTGGCCGAGTTGTTGATTGTGTGTGGAGACTCCTGTAGAAATGCTGCTTATACTGAAAGTCGTGATTTTTAAAAGTCTCCATTTTAATTAGTGAAAAGGTGAATAGTGGTCAAAGTGTTGACCAGATGGGGGCTTTTCCAGCTCTCGCCTTTAACTGTATGAACTGAAATCGTTTGCTACATCCAGAAAGGCTCATGGTTGTTAATCGAACACAATCATGCGCTTAAGCAGGTGCGCTTGGTTTTACGACTAATATTTGCAGGTTTATTGTGTCTTTATTTAATAGAACTGTATGTTGTAGTTTGGTTTTGTTATATTTAGTTATGTAGCTATATGTTTTTGTTATTTGGTGTATAAATGGCAGAGTTGTTATATGAAACAGACGTGTCGTGGCCAGATAAATCGATAAGAATAAACAGTTATTTTATCTTTTCTTTTGTGTGCAACCTTACAAGCCTGTACTTTATCTAGTGGGGGTATAAATTGCTATCTGTGGCAGTGATTAACTCGTCTTTTATTTAGTTATTACAGGCCAACTGCCCCTTACAATACAGTTTATTTTCGGAAATTAACCAACCCCTCCAGCAAACCCCCAGCGTTCCGGTTAGACGTTACTATCGAGCTGGCCGATCCCAGCAAACATGCACAGAACCATCATGTATAAACAGCTGTGGCAATGATCAGCTAGGAACTTTAGCTATAAGAAAAGCAAATCTGTATGTTGTCAATAATGTCAGGGGAAGCACATGTAGTTTATAGGTCGTCTTTTGTGTTAGTGAAGGACTGGGGATTATTCTCCCCAGAATGTCTTCCTGGAGGCTGCACTCTTGGTAGAGACAACCCAAAGAGGTGTCAAAAATACAGCCTTTGAGAGTTTTTACAATGTCTTCTAAACGTCCAGTATTGAGCACCTGACTTGCGTTCCCACAGATGTCCAAAAAAATCTCCTAACCAGACATTCAAACACGGAACTGCACACCTACATCCAAGAGAGATTATAGTCAGACGTCCGAATACTGAACCTGAGTTGCCTGTCGTGCAGACATACAGATTTGTTCCTGGACAGACTGACCCAATATGGACAATCTACAGATCTGGCAGTTGTCTCATGTTTGCTGGGAAAAGCAACCCACACGAAAGCTACACGGAGCCTAATCTACACCGATGGACACTGTTGCCAACTGGCACCCAGCACTAATAGCTAGGAAAACACGACAGAATATACATAGAATATAGAAAGGAAAAAATCACAAGACGACACAGAACTGGTCATTCACCATTAACTTTGCTTACTTACCAGTGCCGATGGCCGGAAAAGAGACGGAAATAAACCGCTTCTCTTCACACACCTGAAGCACCTTGTAGACCACCTCCTTGATTTTATTGGGGTCAGTCTGCCCGACAATGTGAATTATGTTTTTACAGGACAGCTGTCCCGACTGGGTGAGTAAATAACCCTTGTGTGGCTGGGAACCTGAAAGAGTGAATATATTAAAAACAAAAACAACAACTTATGTGCACAGTGGGAACCAACTAAGCAACTAAGCATGACCCAGTGTTTAACTGGGGAGGGGGGACAGAGTCTGACTGGATCAACACAATATTGGTTTGAAAATGGAAGGATAAAATATCCTTTTCAGCAAAAAAGAAAATAAAAACCAGACTCAGATATCTGTATTAAAGACCAATTCTGGTGCCACAACAGGTATCTGATCGGGTTTACAGGATGGGAGAAAGGGAAGGACAAGTGAATCAGCACAAAGCACAGACCTAACTTTACTTCCCAAAATGGCCTCCTGTTATCACAATACATTCCAATCTGAGGAATAACCATCTACATTAACACTGATTTTTTTGTTGGCATTTTACAATAACAAATCTTGTTTAGGCAACAATGCAAAGATCCAGGCAGGAAGAGACACTACTGGTGTAATTCCGGACAAGAGCAACTAAATTTTAAACATTTAAAAGAAGCAGTACTTTAATATTTGACCTCACGTGCTAATTTTGTCCTTAGGCTCCCCACTGTGAGGCTTTTATTCATGCACTATGGAGGATCTAAGTGACGGAAATAGTTGTAAGAAGCACAGACTGCAAGACTTACCCAACCTTTTACATTCATCCTCCACAGCAAAGCCAGCTTCCATCAGAATTGCTCTGGAAACACCTGCAGTAACCATGGAGACAAGGAATGTGGACTACCTTGGTGATAAAGATGCAAAGCAATGGCATTTCTAACCGATATCTAGGTGGAAGCTTAATGCGTCTATGATTAACTGATATGGTCCTGGACCGACCAACGCAATATATTCATGATCTAGACGTCTGGCAGAGGTTTCACTAAAAAATATTGTCAATGTAATTGAATTGCATTTTACAGGAAACCAGAAGAGGTTTTCCCAAAATGAATATATATCATGCAACAATCACCTGTTTTGAGAGTGAATGATTCATTAGAGGAGTTGACAATGGCGTCCGTGTTCTGCTTGGTGATGTCTCCAGAGGACACCTCCAACATCAGGCTTCCTACACGCATCATATACACACCCAGGGATGGTGTAGAGATTTGGCTAAAGAATCCTAGATGGAAGAAGAAAGACCATGAAGGTAGACGTGATTCTGCAGGTATAAAAATTAAATGAGTAACTACTTGGTTGGTTAAACTATTCAAATATTTCTTTGAATTACAATTTAATGAAACACTTCAAATGACCAAGATTAAATGCAGCTTCCATTTGAGTAGTATCCCCTGCACCTTCTCTCATGGCGTGACTATATGGAGTTTAATGAAGACTCAGGCCTGGTGTTAAAGGGCCTTGGACCCCCCATGAACAGCCCAGTGCCCCCCCCCCCCCCCCTTAAAATCCATAACTCAGAGTAAACTCTTATATCAAACAGACTTCTCTTGGCATGGAAAATGAGAACCATGTGAGTTTTCCTTTTGTATCAATTTGTCTTAAGTGACTTTTGTGCATATCACAGTGACAGAAGTTGCCCCCCCCCAAAGTGAAATGCCCCCTGCAAGTGCTGATTTCTGATGACTTCCTACCAGAGGAGCTCTCTTGCAAAGGACCAGAGGGGCCAGTAGCCTGTGGAAGTTCATCATGCTGCCCGTACTGCCCCCTATGGGTCTGCTTATAGTCTGCAAACTGTCTTCTGAAACACTGGAATGGAAAAATGGACAGATGGACACATAAATACCTCAAAATAGCAATTGTTTTACAAAGAGCTTTGAATGCAAAGCAGGAGCATCTTCAGGCTCCAGTACAATTAAATATGTCAGAATCCAACAACCCCAGAGAAAGCTATGATTGCATAATGAAACAATTCAGGAAGTGGGAACATGACCAGAATTTTCAACCAGCATTAAAAATTTGATCATTTTTAAACCATTACAAGATTTCCACAGCACAAAACAGTTGTTTTGTTATTTTTTAAAAGATTCCTGCTGAGTTACTGAAAGTTGGCCTTTAGTGTCCAGGGGGTTCGGTTCCAGGAACTCCGGCAGATACCAAGATCCACGGACGCTCAAGCCCCTTATATAAAGTGGCGTAGTATTTGCATATGACCTAATCTTCCTGTGTATTTTAAATCATACCTAGATTACTTATTACCTAATACAATGCAAATAACAAGAGAAAATACAGCAGACAAATAAATGACTTGATAATGTAAAATAAAATAATTTTTTTCTGCCTTCACTTTAAAGACTCAAGATCATAATACTGAATTTCAACCAGCAGCCTTCGTTATCAACACGATAAAGCAGGAAAAATGGACAACACCAAGTTGCTCCCCCCCCCCCAATTGGGCTGAAAATGATGATGAGTCAACCCAAATTACACTTGCAATACAGTGCTTGGCACACAGCAAATTGAAGTTCTTTGCAATTTTCTGAATTTTATTTTCCAATGAATATTTTCTGCAGTTGGTTGAATCCGCAGATGTGGGATCCGTGGATAAGGAGGGCTGACTGTACTATACTTTTACGGGGAGCCAAATACAAAACCAGTATGAAAAATTTGATGGAAATCCTGGCTTACAGCAATAGTTTCAGAATCTTCAGGGTGCAGAATGATGTTAACCTCTGACAGGTGTTTCGGGGCATGCCTTCGACTATATGTCTGAACCTCAGACAGCAACAGTTTGGCCACCAGGTCCTTGGGGAAGCCCAGGTTACCGGTACCAAGAGCAGGGAGAGAAATCGACTCCATCTTGTGCTTTTCAGCTGCTGTCAGGCATCTCTGGATGATGTCAATCAATATCTAAAGAACAAAACAAATACTGGTGACATACATTGTAAACACTGCTCAAATAATCCATAAAACATCAGCTTTTGACTAATTCTAAATGCCATAAATTCGAATTTTCTTTCTTAAACAAGCGTAACTCAATAATCAATGTGAATCCAATAAACACTGAATAAGCTTTATGGCACCAACCACTTATCCAGTACAAGTTTGCAGCGATAATGGGGTTTATATTCCAGGAAACAGATAAGATAAGATAAGATAAGATAAGCTTTATTGTCATTGTCACTTGACAACAAAATTGTGAAAGTGCAGGCGACTCAATGTGAGGCATGAGTAATAAAAGAATATATAAAAAAATATACAAATTGCACTGACTATACAAATTGCACTGACTATACACATTGCACTGGAAGACATGAGCCAGTTCATCACAGGACACGTGCTCCATCAAATGGGCAATCTAGTGTCAAAATTTCAATTAAACACATGTTTTGGGCTTTCAGTAATACAATGTAAACCCAAACAGAACTAGAGCTGTCACGATTACTCAATTAAATGATTATTTAAAAGCATCGATTACTTTGCAATGTAGTGAAAGCATTACATGCATGTAAGCACATTAATAGCAAATGAAAATGCAGTCCTCTGTCAGTTTTCCAAAGCAGAACTTTAATATCAGCACAGCAGGACTGCAATGTAAGTACATGTTAAAAGGGGACATCCAGGTTTGGCGAACTCACCCAAAAATGCAAAGTTTAGTCATAGGAATGATCACCTAAGTTTCATGATTACACTCCTCATTTTACGAATCCTAATTTATGAGTTCATGATGTTGAAGTTGTGATTATGAATCACAGTTCAAACATTTACAACTGCAGTACTACGTTAATTAATCAACAGTTATGTAGGGAAAGTGACATTGCCAATAGCTAAAGGATTCTGACAAAGAAAGTTCACTGTTTTCAAGTTCTAGTGAGTGTGCAGCAAATGGAGAGCTCCAGAGGACAGAGGGGGCGGGGCTAACAGTGGAGGTTCTTAGCCACAGGCTACAAATTAAAGTCACTCGATAAGTACAATAGGCCTATGTGTCCAGGAGTAAAAACAGTGTAATGAAGTAATAACAATAATGTAAAAACTGTAAGAAGGATATTAGTAAGTGCAATTTGCGATCTGAGAATGACATTTTATGAAAGAAAACACAAATGGAAATACAATTACCTGCTCTGATTTGCCGGATCCATTGTCCCAAAAAGGACAAACTGTATGGAACACCTGTTCACACTTCAGGTCATAGCCATCAGTGACCACCATACTTCCGTGCTCTAGTGTAGATTTCTTGGCCTTGTCACATACAGCAGACTGTATCTTGGTGCCGGCAGCTGATAAAATTGCCTGAGACACAGCCCCTTTCTTAAGGTTCAGGTCTTCAGAGATGGTGTTAACAATCACAGTCGTCTAAGGATTAAACATAAGAGAGACATACGTTAGCATGTCCACATTTTAACACGGAACATGGTTACATGAATTCAGTATGAAGCAGCCCACTTATCAAATCTTCCGTGTCATGAAAGTTGCTTTGGCATGTAATAAGCTTTTCACTCACCATCTTCAATCTAACAATTAAAAAATAATGACAAAAAAATTCCAAACTCATCCTGTATTACTGTGCAGAAAGAATTTAATACAGGCAGTGGCCAGGTTCTGAAAAACATCCCTTCCCTCAGTCTGTCTTTAAATCAAATTTGGTGAAATTAGGTGAAAAAAATCATTATACATTACAAAATAATTATACAGAAATAATGAAAGTACATACAGTACTTTACCTTGAGCAGATGAACTGCTGAAGCCACACAATGTTTCACGAGCATCACAAAGTAGTGCGTGTGTCATTATTTAACCCAAATTTTTAATATAACAGGCTTTACGGCAGTCCGTTCATAAGTACGAGTCAGACATTCTTAACCCAGGCACTGAATGTATGGTGTACAGTGTGTACCATGTGTCTCTAACAGACTGCCAAGGGGCAATGTAAGTTTGCACTATGTAACTTCACATATGGGCTACAAAGTGGAGGCGAGTCATAGACAATGAGACTGTGATCCATCTTGATTCATTTATAGTTTTTGAATAAAACACCTTTCCTGGTACTCACTGCTACATCTTGGATGTTTCCAGTTCTGAGCCTGATTCTAAGACCTTCTCCAGTGTGCATCCTCTCCAGCACTTCACCCCTCGTAGCCTTTCTGAGTGGCTGGACATTGGATCCCAGAGCAGACCTTGTCCTGCTAGTGTCTTCCAAGAAAACTGGCTTGCTTGGTCGTAACATCAGCTGTACTTGCTGCTCAGCAAAAACTGTCTTCACAGCCTCAGTCATGGCTTGCGTGGTCTTTTCATCATGGTTCACTAGGTGAATCTCATTCAGAGAGCTACTCCCTGGGATGTGGTCCACACAGTGCTCACGGACCACTGCTGCAATGGTCTCTGCGCAGAGATCCAGTGGGAATCCAAAAATACCAGAGCTGATAGCTGGGATGGCTACAGAGCGGCACCCCTTTGCCACGACCAGATTCAGAGCCTGCCTGACAACACGCCTGAGAAGCCGCACAGCGGTGCTTCTGTCCCAGTCAGAGAACCTGGGCCCAACTGCATGGATAACATACTGACAGGGAATTTTGCCCGCTTCTGTGATGATGGCATCGCCAGGTTTAAGATCTCCATTCCTGCTTCTGTAGTGATCACAGACATCCTGTAACTGTGGCCCGGCAGCCTGAAGGAGGGCCAACGCCAGACCCCCAATATGCTGCAGACGTTCATTTGAGGCATTGACAACCACATCAGCTTGATACTTGCATAGGTCAGCTTTGGCAACTGTGATAATCAATCCATTGGGCATCTGTACCTTACAGTAAGTTGACAGGCTACCTACTTCCTCCATTTCCTCCGGTATCACGTCCTCCTGTAACACCACCATGCAGTTAGTATCCTTCAAAATCATGGTATTGAACACGTCTTGTTTCTCCAGAAAATATTTCTTTGCTCCAGGTTTGACAACCTTCAGGAAATCTACATGAAGAGAGTTTACTATTTTTTGAAAGAAGCTCTTCACTTCCTGGAGAGAATACTGTGTTCCATTCAGTTGTATACGGGGTCTCTTTGACTCAAAAAAGACCTCAGCATCTTTAGAGGTTAGAAAAGTCTTCCAAGTCTGTGTTTTCTTCTCTTGAATGAATTTTACGACTGCAGCAGATTGGACTTGGACAACCTCTTGCACGCGTGTATATCTGTTGATAAAATCAGAAAGGCTTTCACAGACTTCTTTCACATCTTCACAAAATCCAGACACTGTGATTCTATCTTGGGCAGTAAGCTTTATGGTCACTGTGTTCTTCTTAGATGAGCTGTAAGTGTCCTTTAACTTTTTGTGTAATATCTGCCACTCAGGTCTGCTCAAGACAGCCTGGTCCTTAATGGCAATATTCTGAAATGTCAGAGCATCCCTCAGTCGTCCCTGTGCATCAGCCAGAGTCTTGTCAGAATTTCCAGTCAGCACCACGTTGGAACCATCAATCCCGTAAATAGCAGCGATGCCGCAAGAGGTAAAGAGGTGAGACGACATCTCTTCACTGTTGACAGCACTGAGAAAACTCAAAATATCAGGTTCAATCTCCACCTGCTTCTGTTTCATTTTCAGCTGATGTTCTAAAATCCAACTTTTCAACTGAAGCACTTCAAGAGGTAAACCAGACAGAATCATCTTCTTGACATCAGATTTGTATGCATAAGTCATCTCTGGGTAATGACTGGCTTCCTGCTGGAGGCCATCTTGCTGCAGTATGTAGAACATGCCTGGGGGCACCTGCAGCTCATCAGAGACACTTTGAGTCGCTCTCTCTATTTGATTGGTGACTTTGTGCACGATTCCCTCAACCACTTGCTTCAGCCGATCAACATCTTGAACTAAGCCTGCAACTGTCAGAACCCCTTTGGTCTGATCATGCAGTAGGATGACGTCTTGTTTTGCTAACGAGGAAATTTCCTTTTCAGCCACCGTCCACACAGGGTTATTAACAACACATTCAATGGTCTTGTACTTGGTCATTATGTTTTGGAATGCATCTGTCGCATTCTTTTTCCAGCTGTCTATGTGCTTCACTGACACACACTTCTGTTTTAGCAAAGTAGGCAAAGGAGTGAGTTTGACATCAGAAGTATCCAGGTGCACTTCACAGAAGTATTTACTCATTTCTTTGCTGATGGTTCTAATTTCATTTCTCTTTTGCAGAAAATTCCACGCAGCAGGATGAATACTTTCAGTAAAAGGATCAGGCAACTTCCATCTTGGTCTGTCTTTTCCATATAGGGCTGTTCCGATACACTTATAGAAGGGATAAACATTTACAGGGACTTTTGAAATTTGATGCTTCCTTCCTCGTATGGTTTCTGTGACTAAAAGAAAAAAATAGTATTTAATAAAAAATGAAGGGATCTGATGTAAAATATGGATGCTAGTAGTATCATTAGGGGTGACGTTACCTTCAGGGTCCAGAAAGGTGACTATGGCGGCTTGTTCTTCAGGAATCATTTTGATGGCCTCTATGTCTCCTCCTCCTTCCTTCTTCCTCTCAAAGTAAAGTTGTAGCATATCCTCCATAACATGAGGGGGCAGATTCTCTACCCTCACACTCCTGGTACGCTCCAGAAGCCTGGCATTGAATCCAGACTGCTGGAATCTGTTGTTCTTTCCACATTTCAACAAGAACTGTGTAGCATCTAGAGAAAAACATATTACTGACTAGTAGTTAAAATATAAAATTGCTGTGCCACCATTAGTGTATTTCTTCTACTGATCTGCCAGGATACACAAAGGAACCTGGGAAAGCTATTTGTTAAATTCTAAATACCAAAGAAATAAGAAGCAGATCACAAGAAAAATATTACAAATTTTAGGAAAACACCCAGTTTCACTTTAAAGAGAAATAATAAAAAAAAAAATCTTAATAATTAACATTACATGCAGAAAGAATACAGTGTCATACCATTGGTGTTTTTGAAAGATACGATAGCTGTCTGTCTCTCATATATCATTTCCAGACTGAAATCAGCCTCTGTCAGATCACTGATGTTCTCCACCATGAGGACCAGCATTTCTTCAGTGAACTTCTCTGTCACCTTTTCTAGAACAATAACAGGCTGCTGGGGAGACCCCTCAGCTCCTGTCGGAAGGTCACCATCAACCTGTGAGCCCGAACCTTGAATATCTGGAATATTAAAAATTATATTTCTGTTTGAAGATGAATGGATACACATGCGACTCAAAAGTTTGAGCAAAACTGCTGTAAAATAGGTTTCAGTATAATGCTGAAAAAATCATTTGCCTTGATAGCACTTTCATAAACAAAAGGCGTCTGGCTTCAGCAGGGAATGACAAGTGACGAGTGTTTTCCATTTCCCAGAAATCCGCAGGTGTTCCTATCTGTTTTGCTCTGACCTGTTTGTTTTCTAAACTTTTTATGGGACTGAAGTCTGGAGATAGGACAGGCTGTGTCATTAGTTTGGCTTGCTCTTCACTTTGCCAGATAGCTAACAATTTTGAGGTGTGTTTTTTGACATTCCCTTGCTTATGAATGAGGGACTACCAGTTAGTCATGAACCTGCTGGAATGACATGCATTTAAAATAAATGAAGGCCGTTGTTACTGAGATCACCAATCCCTGCACCAGCAAAGACGCCCAGAACATGGTCAGGACATGAGCTCCTCATGTTCTTGCCCTCTCTGCATCTAATGGCAGTTAATCTAAAATAATTCTGACTCTTAATGTCTCAATAGGATTGATATATAATCTTGCTAATGAACAAGTGTGTAAAGAAGTTTAAAGTTTAATTATGGTTTCAAGCTGGTGTACTCAAACCTTTGATTGGTATTCTTTATCATTTTATTAGGGGTCCAAACACCAAGTGTGCTGAATCCCTATTTTTTCACTTTCTTTCTTTTTGTATGCATGAACTCCATACAGCCCATTACTGACCTGATGATTTACTGGTCTCTCCTTCCTAGAAAAAGAAAAAAAGATGACAACATATACAACTTGCTGCATTTGTATTATTACATTCTTCCACATAATTATTACAGATTGTTACCGTCTGAGGCGGCTCTGCTTGCGTAGAGCTCGCCGAAGAATTAACGCGTAGTTTCACTTCCTTGTTTTCTATCGTAGTTTCATGGTCTCCTTTCTCTAGCACTTTCCTCCTAACTAAAGACACAGACGGCACTACTTGACGTAACGAAGAATAACAGCCACGCAAATATATACAAAATAAGAATTTGTCATTTAAATGATCAGTTTACAATTAGTGTAGAGAATGATTTATGCGCAGTTCGATTATTTACTATTTAAGTTTTAGTATTAACAATACACCCTGTATGACATTTCTAGACATACGTTTCAAATACCATGTACATCATTTTGTATTATTCTACGATTTATACTAAATGAAAGCTCAGCTGATCGGTTTACTTACCCTCCTCAGATTTGAAACGGACGATAAATCTTCCGGTAACCTCGTTGTATTCAACCACACAGTCTCCACCGTTAGATTTTTTCTTACTTTGAAAGTATATTTGAAGCTTGGTCTTCACTTTGTGACTTGGGCAACCCCACTCGCCTTCAACTTCAACTGGATACAGAAAATCCTCCATCGTTGAATAATGACTTGCAGTGTGTTCCTAAATTTCACGCTAAGTTTCACTTTCGATTCCGAGTTGTTTTGTAATTAGGTCGCGTAACCGAAGGCTCGGGATGAGCAGAGGTGTGGCCAATGGGCTTATGTCTTTGGTATTACCCAGATTTAGCTAAACGTGATAAATAGACAGACACAAACAATAGTACATGTGATCCAGCCATAATAACCAGTCTCTTAAATAGGTTTCTAGGATTGCCACACTGCCCCTACTGCATGGGCCTACAATATACGCCTGTACTGATCTTCTTCCACAACTGCCCTGCAATAACAGGCTGTATGATACTGGGAGACACCCAATTGACCTTACATGCCATTTGTTTTCCACAGAGCAGTTTTACAATCATGGTAACAATTCAAAGAGCTGCGCTAAAGTGATAGGCATTATAATATGAATTCAACATATATTTTTCAAATCCAGATGAAGACCATTGTATGAATGGCAAAATGTGTTACTAATGGATGTCGAAAGGCCAGTGTTGGAGAGCCTATAGGGGTGGGCGCTACACCGGTGTGACTGTAGGCTACGATATGGATTTGCACTATACAGGTGTTATGCCGAAAAACGCATCCCTGCCTTAGAATGCATGCCGGTGTTCCAACGAGTTGAGCTTTTAAGAGTTTTTTTGGGGTCAGGGGATTTTTAAGGGTTAGGGTTTTAGGGGTGTTTTGGGGGTTAGGGTTAGAGTTTTAGGGGGGTTTTGGTGGTTAGGGTTTTAGAGGTTTTTGGGTTTTTTTGGGGGTTAGGGTTAGAGTTTTACGAGTTTTTGGGGGCTATTGATTAGGGTCAGTTTTAATATGAATATGCGCCCATATATAGTGTACGTATATGTAACCGGTATATCTACGTTGTGTGATTTTTCTATTACACACTGACGGATCAAGTGTCACGATAGCAAATTAACAAATTCAAAATAAAAACATTTTGTGTAATTATACACATTAAACAAAATAACCTGGTTACATACATATATATAGGAGTAGAAACATTAAAACATTTGTAATCAAAAGTACTAAGATGTAATAATTTACATTATTTTGATGAACTAATCAAAAGTTACATTGCCTATTACATTTTAACTAGGGCTGTCAAAATTAACGGGTTAACGCGGATTAATCCATCATCACGATTAATCGGATTAAAGTTTTTTACGTAATTAACCCATCTGCAGTGCAGAATGATTCAAAATCCCTGAAATGTCTCTGTCAACCCATTTCGGGCAGTTTTAGTGCGTTCCATTTGCCCTCGGAACTCGTATTCCGAGTCGGAATCCGGAGTTTTGAAGCCGGAAGTGACAACATGCGCTCCCGTTTCTCGGAGATCCGAGAAATATCTCGGAGCAGCACAGAGGATCCTGAGGTCTGAATCCAAGATGGCTGCGCCCTTTATCAACAGAAGGGAAAGTTGTAGTTTTATACTGTTTAAGAACTACTTCTCATTTGTGGCTCATTAAATCGGTTGCACACGCTATGCCGTCCAATTTATCTGTGGATGTGTTGCTATGGAGTTTTATATGTAAAGCACCGCGCATAATGTGTTATCAACTGATATTGCTAACAATGGCAATTAACCGGGCTAGAATTGGACTTCATGTTTAGTTGGATTATTTGTCGGATTTACGGTAGTTCGTGCTAATTGTAAGCGAACGAAGATAAAGACCATTTAAACTGAAGTACCTTAAATCCGACAAGTTGTCCGGCTAAGCAAAAAATCTTGCATTTTGATATGGGTCCATGGTATTGCACTTCTGTGGCAGATGGAATGCATCCGACTCGTGTTCAAGATGTTCAATAAACATGTTAAGTGCATTTATATTCCCTTTTTTCTTGAGTCTGTTTGCTCATGCAAAATTAAATGTGATTAATATAGATTAAAAATAAATCATATTTAATTGTGATTAATTGAAATTAATCCACAGCAACCCTGTGATTAATCTGATTAAACAATTTAATCGTTTGACAGCACTAATTTTAACAACTAGTAACCTTCCAACACTACCAAAGACTACCAACATGGCTGTATCACGTTCAATTTTTATTACCGTACACTCCGTACAGCATACTGTAAACTACCAGAATAACTGGTGTACAAATTTCCAATAACCAGTAGATGGCACTGCACTCAACAATCACCAGTAAAGGCGTCCAGTTCAGTAAACGAACCCTTGGTTTTTGAATTCAAAAAAGAAATGTGATTGGTTTTGTGATATAAAATAAAGTAATTAGTCATGTCTCTTTCTTCACTGGTAGTAGTTTTCAAAAATCCCAAACTTGCAGTTTTTAAATTTATGCAAATATCCTGCAAAAAGCTCAACAAGTTGCATCGCAAATTTTGAGAAAAAAAAACGCAAATCAAGTGTTTTTGGGCACAACAATGACAAAAAAACTCTTTGAAATCCCGTAAGGACGGGGAAACACAAATTCCCTGCTGTATGCTATGCTAAACTGAGATTTCTGTCGCACATGTGGCCGGCTGCTGCATTGCCCGACAGTGCTCAAGACCCCTAGGGTGTCCAGCCTGATCTCCTGGCAACAAAGGTCCTTAAAGGAGCCTTCTGGATGTTCGATACCGTGTGACATTGTGACCACTGAGGAGGAGGAGTGACAGTTTTCAGGAGGGTGATTCAAACGTTATCAGAAGCACACATACTCAGAGTCTTTAGCTGACAAACTGGATTCCAGCGTCAGGCCAGTGGGTTGTTCCTTCCATTAGAACACAAAAATATGATTGTGTACAATCTTAAGTGAACAACATAAAAATAGGCATAAGGAAATAAGGACAATCATTACATAACTACTTTATTTACAGTTTATTTAAATTTAAAGAAATGTAGGCCTACATGATGTAATCTCAAAACAATATCTGTTATTATATGCTGTTCTATGTTGATATGGTCTACCTGCACTTACAGTATAATGGTAATCCCCAAATAGAAAGGATCATCTGGCAGATTTTTACATTATTATCAAATTACACTTGCAAACCTTGACTACGAATATTGATTACATCATTATTCCATGTGCCTTGTGATTGGACAGGGTCCTACCATCACCAGCTACTTGTGCAAAGAACTGCAGGCCTCCTGATCACTTGTTTTTATTCTATTATTGCCAATTATCAGCCAAATAAATGAAATAGCAACACAGGTAAAGATTCCCGTGATACATGCCCAGCTGTAGAATTCAACTTTTTGCATATTGTAATGTTTTTATTTGAAGTTTCATTTTAAGCGATGATTAATTGTTTTAATGAACAGCGTTTTTAAGAAAATCTTTCTAAAAAACTCTAATTTCTAAAGAATGAGAATATGAGACTGGATTGGCAAAATTCCTTCAGTATTTGTGTGCCGTCTTGAAGTATTTTTCTTTCCGTAGTGTCAACTCAGCCCACAGCTTAATTAAAAGTAGAACCTGGGAAAAGTGATTGTTGTGCAATTTTTTATGACACGCAACAAATCAACAACAATAAGGGCATCATTGCTTGGTCGATCAACATAAACGACCAAACTTTGAAATTAGCTGAAAAGTGAGTCCTCTGAAAGGAAACCAAGGCAGTTTGAGAATTTGATAAATGTAAAAGTAATGTAGGAACCCTAACAATCCCATCTGAAGTATGTTTATCTATAAACAAGAAAGGACTTTCTTTAGTGGAAGGTAATCAGGTATTCAGGGTAAGCCTGCACATCATGAAATATGACAAACATTTGTGGGCTGCCGACATTGTCCACAACGCTGTCATATAAATCAGAACCATTCCCTGAACGTTTGACTGGGGGGACAACCAGACCCGCTGACCCCTGAGTGAAGTCCCCCACTAGCACTCTGGCCCAGTACATGTTCTTGTGCCCCTGGGCATCAGGCTTGGAGTAGGTGTGGCTGGCTGAGTACTTGGGATCCACAGCAAAGTAAGTCCCATTGCCTATCATTGCAGCTGCAGAAAAAACAAATTGGTCATCAAAATGAATCACTGCTCTGACAAGTATCAGGTACTGTGTAACTTTAAACTGACAAAGTAAACATGTAGACCATGTTATCAGTAACAAGGGATGTTTTAACAACTCATTATGCAATAAATGCTGCATTATGTAATTATTTGTCGGATTTAAGGTATTCCGGGCTAAATGTAAGTGAACGAAGATAAAGCCCATTTAAAGGGAGGTATCTTAAATCCAACAAGTTGTCCAGCAAAGCAAGAAATCTTGCTTTTTTCTAAAAGGGTTCCTGGGATTGTTAAATGGCTTTATGACTTGGTACTGGAACGCGTTTAATTCGTGTGTGATGTCATTACCAGTTCCGAATTCCAGCCTCTGAGGTAAATGGAACGTGGCATAACACTGGTCCCAACAAGCCCAATGCTAAGAAGACACACTGGCACTGTCAATCCATGTAGAAGCAGGCCAGATTTTAGCCTAAACATTTTCTCAAACACTTATTCAATGGAGATTCCACTTCAATAACGGGTGTATTTACTACAAGGACAAAGAACATTTAAAAGCTCACCGTACTAATTGTAACTTAATACTTATAAATAGGCACCACATACAGGGGTTTCACTTATCCTGGTGGTCCACAATAGCGCCTGTGTTTCTCTTTCTTGTGCGTAATGCTGGTACCCGTGTAGTATGTCATCGAAATTTACACAGTGCAAAACCACCATTGTGCTTTGTGATCATTTGAACTTCTAAGAATAATTACGTTGTTATATTAAAAGCAAAACATTTGTCATAATGAAGTGAAGTGTCTTAGAACTCATGATTGTAATTTCATTAAAATAATTTTTTTAAATATTGATGTCATCGACATCATCGACTTTCGATTAATCGAGTCAGCCCTAGTTATTACAGACGTTATTTATGATTCACAGAATTTCATTTCATTTACACTAATAAAATTACACTGAAACGTGACAATCAGGGAAAAATTCAAACTAGGATGCCCACTGTTCCAAACATTGAACACACGTTGCTACTGAACGATTTTCGAAGCATGAACACAACATTTAGTCATAATCACTCCAGTCAACGGATCTCAACCTGAACAGCTATCATAGATTCTGGAGCAGAAGGACTTTCCAAATAATAAAAAATAATAATCCATATAATTGTTTGAAAAATAGTGCTATATCCCTGAAACACAATTACTGGCACTATCAGAACCTCTGCCAAAACCCAAGGTGTTTATTACAATACCTATTTTGGTCTTTTCCATCACGTGTTGTAGCTAGACATTAACAAATAAGAACAAAAGGAGATTCACTTACCATTTTTGCCAGCATAACTGCGATTGAAACCCTGGCTATTGATGTGAGAGATGGTAGTTGCACATGTCCCATGGAAAAGCCATCTCTCATTATTGCTGTGTTTGTTCTTCTTGTCCATACCATCCTTCTTGATCTGGTAGTTTTTCCAGAGTGTGTTATTCTGGATCCTTACAATCTGCAGACATAGAAAACAATTTCATGCTAATGAGGGATTGGTGCCTGTTTCTATACATCCCACCTCCCTAAGCTCAGAAGACCATCTTCTCAGAAGATGACTGGTTTGTGAAGACATACTGTACAGCACTTCCATGCGTCTCCAATGAAGCAGTTATAGTCATTATGATTTCCAGTATTAACCTTGTGTTTCATCTGAAAATCTAGTCCAACAAAATCATCCCATTCGACATCTATAATATCCATCTCTGGCTCACAGACCTGGAAACCAAGCTGCTGGACCAAGCCGGCCACTACAAAGTAAATCTATTCCTCCCAAAATGTTCTTTTTTCACCCTCATGATCTCCTTAAATTAGATCTTGTTCTCCCAGATCTGAAGACTGTATCACACTCAAAACCCAGTACTCTGGTTTAAAAAATGTAACCCCTTCATTACGAAGAGACTCAAAACCATGTGTGTCATGAAACACGAACTCATGCAGGTTACCAGCACTGTCTTACTGTAACTTCTCATCCAATTTGAACAAAGTACATGTAATAAACCATAAGCACAATAAATTTAATATTTACTGAATCAATTATGTCAATGACCATTATGTGTAATTGATTGACTTTTGATAAGCCTATCTACAAAATGAATAAACATGACTGTGTAACAAATAATTATGACTGGAGCTGGAATATCTAGTAAGATAGTCATTGTTGGTACTTGGATATCAGCTGCTCAGTGTGACCTGGTAGTACCTTAATAATCTGGTTGCTTAGACCGGTCTTCCTGAATTCGGCCTCTACTTGTTGGTATTCTGTAGAGCTGGTTCCCAGGGTCACTTCAAGCAGTTCATAACCTTTCATGTCATCCCAATCACCCAGAAGACCTTCCACAACTGATGAAGAAAAAAGGAATGTAAAATGTAAACTGCATTGTTTGTATCTCTTGTCTTTAGAGAAGTTCTGCACAGGCTCCTTAGTCAATGTTCAGCTGGACTTGCATTCGTCTAGAGCAACAAAATTACTTTGACCACTATTAAATGTACAATTACACACAATCTATACTAAAGCAAATTACCTTTCTTTTCTTTTCTTTTGAGCTTGACAATTTGTCTTCCACTGACAGCTTCCATAGAAGTTAAATCAGCCATATATTCCAAATTATTGATGTTTATTTTAACTTTAGTACAACGGCTATCAAAGGCCTGTTCAAGGATAAGATTGGTGAAGGAGTCAAAAGAAAGGAATGTTCCGGAAGAGTCATGCTGCCACTCCACCATGGCACCCACAAGGGCTGCTTCACGCTTGCGTCTGTCCAAACTCTCCACCTTGCGCATCATTTCCTTAATACTATCATTGGCTGTCAAAACATCTCTGGAGAGGCCCTCTAGTTGGATGACGGAGTCAGCACCTCGCTTCTCTAGATGAATGCTCACTGTCAACTTCTTCTGCAGGACCTGAAGCTTCCTACAGTCCTCCTGAGTGAATAAGCCGATACAACTGTCCTTGATGGTATGTTCCATTTGTTCTTTCATGATGAGGTCCTGGACATACTTCTTGGCCTTGGACACCTCCTCGTGGCTCTCTCCGCAAAACTGAAATATGGCTGGAGCGAACTTTTCTCCTACTATGGTGAAATCTTCCTCGACTTCAGGTGGAACACTGATACCTCCAAACACATTAGTAATTGTGTCTGTTTGATAACAAATGGAAAGTTATGAACGGAGAAATAATAAAGTATAAATGGAAATGTACAAACTATAAGACTTTTACAACATTTTCAAATAATAGAAGTGTGTTTATTAACCTAATCATTCTGCATTAAAAATGGATTTTCTGTCAGTTGCTAAAGGCAGACAAGGAACATGGAAGAACATTTTGCATTTAAAAGTACATTTTAGTGAGTCTAAGTGATAAGACACTAAATATGTCTGTGATCCTCTGATACCTTTTATTCTTGAGAATATACTGTTCTCCTCTGGCTGATCTGTGCCTTCTTTCGTCTTCAGGCTCCTGTGAAAGTCGGCCATCATCCCTGCTTGGAAAACTACGATCTTCACACACTTCAGAGACTGTCCCTTCTTGATCTTCTCAAAGTCTACCACAGTATTTATCATGGCATCTGCCACCAGAGATGGGCTTACTCCTCCAGCACCTGGGAGATGTGCAAAATGGATATCATTTCTTTACAGAGTGAGCTGTTCACTCTTCTCTCACTCCTGCTCATTGCCAAGTGTATCATTTTCTTTGATAATATATTGTAAAGGGTTATGGTGGATGGATGTATTATGTTTGTTTGGTTTTTTTTTGGGGGGGGGGACTTTATGTGATTTTTATCAGTCTTCCGTGTGAACGAAATGGGTCAGCTGATGGGTTGGGGGGCATGTCCTCGGCATCCAATTATTTTGCACCTTGACACGTCATGAATATAAAAGCGGAAGAGGGATTTACGTGAGGTTTGGCCGAGTTGTTGATTGTGTGTGGAGACTCCTGTAGAAATGCTGCTTATAGTGAACGCTGTGATTTTTAAAAGTATCCATTTTAATCAGTGAAAAGGTGAATAGTGGTCAAAGTGTTGACCAGATGGGGGCTTTTCCAGCTCCCGCCTCCACCAAAATTAAATGTTGGTTTTATGATTTTTAACTCTGTATGAACTGAAATCGTTTGCTACATTCAGAAAGGCTCATGGTTGTTAATCAAACACAATCATGCGCTTAAGCAGGTGTGCTTGGTTTTACGACTAATATTTGCAGGTTTATTGTGTCTTTATTTAATAGAACTGTATGTTGTAGTTTGGTTTTGTTATATTTAGTTATGTAGCTATATGTTTTTGTTATTTGGTGTATAAATGGCAGAGTTGTTATATGAAACAGACGTGTCGTGGCCAGATAAATTGATAAGAATAAACACAGTTATTTTATCTTTTCTTTTGTGTGCATCCTTACAAGCCTGTACTTTATCTAGTGGGGGTATAAATTGCTATCTGTGGCAGTGATTAACTCGTCTTTTATTTAGTTATTACAGGCCAACTGCCCCTTACAATACAGTTTATTTTTGGAAATTAACCAACCGCTCCAGCAAACCCCCAGCGTTCCAGTTAGATGTTACTATCGAGCTGGCCGATCCCAGCAAACATGCACAGAACCATCATGTATAAACAGCTGTAGCAATGATCAGCTTGGAACTTTAGCTATAAGAAAAGCAAATCTGTTTGTTGTCAATAATGTCAGGGGAAGCACATGTAGTTTATAGGTCGTCTTTTGTGTTAGTGAAGGACTGGGGATTATTCTCCCCAGAATGTCTTCCTGGAGGCTGCGCTCTTGGTAGAGACAACCCAAAGAGGTGTCAAAAATACAGCCTTTGAGAGTTTTTACAATGTCTTCTAAACGTCCAGTATTGAGCACCTGACTTGCGTTCCCACAGATGTCCAAAAAAATCTCCTAACCAGACATTCAAACACGGAACTGCACACCTACATCCAAGAGAGATTATAGTCAGACGTCCGAATACTGAACCTGAGTTGCCTGTCATGCAGACGTTCAGATGTGGTCCTGGACCGACTGACCCAATATAGACAATCTACACATCTGGCAGTTGTCACATGTTTGCTGGGAAAAGCAACCCACACGAAAGCTACACGGAGCCTAATCTACACCGATGGACACTGTTGGCAACTGGCACCCAGCACTAATAGCTAGGAAAACACAACGGAATATACATAGAATATAGAAAGGAAAAATCATAAGACGACACAGAACTGGTCATTCACAATTAACTTTGCTTACTTACCAGTGCCGATGGCCGGAAAAGAGACGGAAATAAACCGCTTCTCTTCACACACCTGAAGCACCTTGTAGACCACCTCCTTGATTTTATTGGGGTCAGTCTGCCCGACAATGTGAATTATGTTTTTACAGGACAGCTGTCCCGACTGGGTGAGTAAATAACCCTTGTGTGGCTGGGAACCTGAAAGAGTGAATATATTAAAAACAAAAACAACAACTTATGTGCACAGTGGGAACCAACTAAGCAACTAAGCATGACCCAGTGTTTAACTGGGGAGGGGGGACAGAGTCTGACTGGATCAACACAATATTGGTTTGAAAAAGGAAGGATAAAATATCCTTTTCAGCAAAAAAGAAAATAAAAACCAGACTCAGATATCTGTATTAAAGACCAATACTGGTGCCACAACAGGTATCTGATCGGGTTTACAGGATGGGAGAAAGGGAAGGACGAGGGAATCAGCACAAAGCACAGACCTAACTTTACTTCCCAAAATGGCCTCCTGTTATCACAATACATTCCAATCTGAAGAATAACCGTCTACATTAACACTGATTTTTTTGTTGCCAATTTACAATAACAAATCTTGTTTAGGCAACAATGCAAAGATCCAGGCAGGAAGAGACACTACTGGTGTAATTCCAGACAAGAGCAACTAAATTTTAAACATTTAAAAGAAGCAGCACTTGCTAATTTTGTCCTTAAGCTCCCCACTGTGAGGTTTCTTTTGTGCACTATGGAGGATCTAAGTGATGGAAAGAGTTGTGAGAAGCACAGACTGCAAGACTTACCCAACCTTTTACATTCATCCTCCACAGCAAAGCCAGCTGCCATCAGAATTGCTCTGGAAACACCTGCAGTAACCATGGAGGCAAGGAATGTGGACTAGCTTGATGATAAAGATGCAAAGCAATGGCATTTCTAGCCGATATCTAGGTGGAAGCTTAATGCGTCTATGATTAACTGATATGGTCCTGGACCGACCAACGCAATATATTCATGATCTAGACGTCTGGCAGAGGTTTCACTAAAAAATATTGTCAATGTAATTGAATTGCATTTCACAGGAAACCAGAAGAGGTTTTCCCAAAATGAATATATATCATGCAACAATCACCTGTTTTGAGAGTGAATGATTCATTAGAGGAGTTGACAATGGCGTCCGTGTTCTGCTTGGTGATGTCTCCAGAGGACACCTCCAACATCAGGCTTCCTACACGCATCATATACACACCCAGGGATGGTGTAGAGATTTGGCTAAAGAATCCTGGATGGAAGAAGAAAGACCATGAAGGTGGACGTGATTCTGCAGGTATAAAAATTTTATGAGTAACTACTTGGTTGGTGAAACTGTTGATGAACACCACCCCCCCCCCCCATGCGTGTTTCTAGGTGTGCACACACTGCAACAACAGATATAACTACCAACTGCATAGCAGAAATGAACATGATTTAAAATTTGCATAGTTTTCATCCACAATCAACAACTCTGCCAATTAGGTTTGCATTCTGGTGTTGTTTAACAGTGCTTTATAAATAAAAAAAATGATTGATTCCATACACTGGTGGCAGAGGCTGCCATGCAAGGAACCAACCTGCACACTGGGAGCAATTTGGGGTTCAGTGACTTGCTCAAGGACACTTTGACGGAGTCAAGAGGAACCAGGGCTCGAACCTGCAACCCTCTGGGTGCTGAATAATAGCACTACCTCCTGCACCACCCTCTTCAATCAATTTGCCTTAAGTGACTTTTGTGCATGCGCACATCATGATGACAGAAGTTGCCCCCCCAAAAGTGAAATGCTGATCTCAGATGACTTCCTACCTGAGGAGCTCTGTTGCAAAGGAATAGTGGGGCCAGTGGCTTGTGGAAATTCATCATGCTGCCCGTATCGCCCCCTTTGGGTCAGCTTGTAGTCTGCAAACTGTCTTCTGAAACACTGGAATGGAAAAATGGACAGATGGACTCATAAATACAATGATGCCATTCAAAGCACCTCAAAAACAGTAACTGTTTTACAAATAGCTTTGAATGCAAAGCTCTTCTTTATTTGTGTCCCAGTAGTATATTAATTTTAATTGGCTGAGGGCATCTTCAGGCTCCTGTACAATTAAATATGTCAGAATCCAACAACCCCAGAGAAAGCTATGACTGCATAATGAAACAATTTAAGAAGTGGGAACATGACCAGAATTTTCGACCAGCAATAAAAAAATTGATAATTTTTAAACCATTACAAGATTTCCACAGCACATATTTTGTCTTTTTCAGTAACAAAACAAGATTCCTGCTGAGTTACTGAAAGTTGGCCTTTGGTATCCAGGGGGATCGGTTCCAGGAACTCCGGCAGATACCAAGATCCATGGATGCTCAAGCCCCTTATATAAAGTGGCGTAGCATTTGCATATGACCTAATCTTCCTGTGTATTTTAAATCATCCCAAGATTACTTATTACCTAATACAACGCAAACAACAAGCCCACTGCAGACCTTCATTTGAGGCATTGACAACCACATCAGCTTGATACTTGCATAGGTCAGCTTTGACAACTGTGATAATCAATCCATTGGGCATCTGTACCTTACAGTAAGTTGACAGGCTACCTACTTTCTCCATTTCCTCCGGTATCACGTCCTCCTGCAACACCACCATGCAGTTAGTATCCCTCAGAATCAAGGTGCTGAACACGTTTTGTTTCTCCAGAAAATATTTCGTTGCTCCAGGTTTGACAATCTTCAGGAAATCTACATGAAGAGAGTTTACTATTTTTTGAAAGAAGCTCTTCACTTCCTGGACAGAGTACTGTGTTCCATTCAGTTGTATACGGGGTCTCTTTGACTCAAAAAAGACCTCAGCATCTTTAGAGGTTAGAAAAGTCTTCCAAGTCTGTATTTTCTTCTCTTGAATAAATTTTACGACTGCAGCAGATTGGACTTGGACAACCTCTTGCACACGTGTATCTTTGTTGATAAAATCAGACAGGCTTTCACAGACTTCTTTCACATCTTCACAAAATCCAGACACTGTGATTCTATCTTGGGCAGTAAGCTTTATGGTCACTGTGTTCTTCTTAGATGAGCTGTAAGTGTCCTTTAACTTTTTGTGTAATATCTGCCACTCAGGTCTTCGCAAGACAGCCTGGTCCTTAACGGCAATATTCTGAAATGTCAGAGTATCCCTCAGTCGTCGCTGAGCGTCAGCCAGAGTCTTGTCAGAATTTCCAGTCAGCACCACGTTGGAACCATCAATCCCGTAAACAGCAGCGATGCCGCAAGAGGTAAAGAGGTGAGACGACATCTCTTCACTGTTGACAGCACTGAGAAAACTCAAAATATCAGGTTCAATCTCCACCTGCTTCTGTTTCATTTTCAGCTGATGTTCAAAAATCCAACTTTTCAAGTGAAGCACTTCAAGAGGTAAACCAGACAGAATCAGCTTCTTGACATCAGATTTGTATGCATAAGTCATCTCTGGGTAATGACTGGCTTCCTGCTGGAGGCCATCTTGCTGCAGTATGTAGAACATGCCTGGGGGCACTTGCAGCTCTTCAGAGACACTTTGAGTCGCTCTCTCTATTTGATTGGTGACTTTGTGCACGATTCCCTCAACCACTTGCTTCAGCCGATCAACATCTTGAACTAAGCCTGCAACTGTCAGAACCCCTTTGGTCTGATCATGCAGTAGGATGACGTCTTGTTTTGCTAACGAGGAAATTTCCTTTTCAGCCACCGTCCACACAGGGTTATTCACAACGCATTCACTGGTCTTGTACTTGGTCATTATGTTCTGGAATGCGTCTGTCGCATTCTTTTTCCAGCTGTCTATGTGCTTGACTGACAAACACTTCTGTTTTAGCAAAGTAGGCAAAGGAGTGAGTTTGACATCAGAAGTATCCAGGTGCACTTCACAGAAGTATTTACTCATTTCTTTGCTGATGGTTCTAATTTCATTTCTCTTTTGCAGAAATTTCCATGCAGCAGGATGAATACTTTCAGTAAAAGGATCAGGCAACTTCCATCTTGGTCTGTCTTTTCCATATAGGGCTGTTCCGATAGACGTATAGAAGGGATAAATATTTACAGGGACTTGATAAATGTGATGCTTCCTTCTTCGTATGGTTTCTGTGACTAAAAGAAAAAAATAGTATTTAATAAAAAATGAAGGGATCTGATGTAAAATATGGATGCTAGTAGTATCATTAGGGGTGACGTTACCTTCTGGGTCCAGAAAGGTGACTATGGCGGCTTGTTCTTCAGGAATCATTTTGATGGCCTCTATGTCTCCTCCTCCTTCCTTCTTCCTCTCAAAGTAAAGTTGTAGTATATCCTCCATAACATGAGGGGGCAGATTCTCTACCCTCACACTCCTGGTACGCTCCAGAAGCCTGGCATTGAATCCATACTTCTGGAATCTGTTGTTCTTTCCACATTTCAACAGGAACTGTGTAGCATCTAGAGAAAAACATAATACTGTACTGACTAGTAGTTAAAATATAAAATTGCTGTGCCACCATTAGTGTATTTCTTCTACTGATCTGCCAGGATACACAAAGGAACCTGGGAAAGCTATTTGTTAAATTCTAAATATGAAAGAAATAAGAAGCAGATCGCAAGAAAAATATTACAAATTTAAGGAAAACACCCAGTTTCACTTTAAAGTAGAAATAAAAAATAAAAAGCTTAATAATTAACATTACATGCAGAAAGAATCCAGTGTCATACCATTGGTGTTTTTGAAAGATACGACTGCTGTCTGTCTCTCATATATCATTTCCAGACTGAAATCAGCCTCTGTCAGATCACTGATGTTCTCCACCATGAAGACCAGCATTTCTTCAGTGAAGTTCTCTGTCACCTTTTCTAGAAAAATAACAGGCTGCTGGGGAGACCCCTCAGCTCCTGTCGGAAGGTCACCATCAGATGCTGTCTGTATTTTCTTCTCTTGAATAAATTTTACGACTGCAGCAGATTGGACTTGGACAACCTCTTGCACGCGTGTATATCTGTTGATAAAATCAGACAGGCTTTCACAGACTTCTTTCACATCTTCACAAAATCCAGACACTGTGATTCTATCTTGGGCAGTAAGCTTTATGGTCACTGTGTTCTTCTTAGATGAGCTGTAAGTGTCCTTTAACTTTTCGTGTAATATCTGCCACTCAGGTCTGCTCAAGACAGCCTGGTCCTTAACGACAATATTCTGAAATGTCAGAGCATCCCTCAGTCGTCGCTGAGCGTCAGCCAGAGTCTTGTCAGAATTTCCAGTCAGCACCACGTTGGAACCATCAACCCCGTATACAGCAGCGATGCCGCAAGAGGTAAAGAGGTGAGACGACATCTCTTCACTGTTGACAGCACTGAGAAAACTCAAAATATCAGGTTCAATCTCCACCTGCTTCTGTTTCATTTTCAGCTGATGTTCAAAAATCCAACTTTTCAAGTGAAGCACTTCAAGAGGTAAACCAGACAGAATCAGCTTCTTGACATCAGATTTGTATGCATAAGTCATCTCTGGGTAATGACTGGCTTCCTGCTGGAGGCCATCTTGCTGCAGTATGTAGAACATGCCTGGGGGCACTTGCAGCTCTTCAGAGACTATTTGAGTCGCTCTCTCTATTTGATTGGTGACTTTGTGCACGATTCCCTCAACCACTTGCTTCAGCCGATCAACATCTTGAACTAAGCCTGCAACTGTCAGAACCCCTTTGGTCTGATCATGCAGTAGGATGACATCTTGTTTTGCTACCGAGGAAATTTCCTTTTCAGCCACCGTCCACACAGGGTTATTCACAACACATTCAGTGGTCTTGTACTTGGTCATTATGTTCTGGAATGCGTCTGTCGCATTCTTTTTCCAGCTGTCTATGTGCTTCACTGACAAACACTTCTGTTTTAGCAAAGTAGGCAAAGGAGTGAGTTTGACATCAGAAGTATCCAGGTGCACTTCACAGAAGTATTTACTCATTTCTTTGCTGATGGTTCTAATTTCATTTCTCTTTTGCAGAAATTTCCATGCAGCAGGATGAATACTTTCAGTAAAAGGATCAGGCAACTTCCATCTTGGTCTGTCTTTTCCATATAGGGCTGTTCCGATAGACGTATAGAAGGGATAAACATTTACAGGGACTTTTGAAATGTGATGCTTCCTTCCTCGTATGGTTTCTGTGACTAAAAGAAAAAAATAGTACTTAATAAAAAATGAAGGGATCTGATGTAAAATATGGATGCTAGTAGTATCATTAGGGGTGACGTTACCTTCAGGGTCCAGAAAGGTGACTATGGCGGCTTGTTCTTCAGGAATCATTTTGATGTCCTCTATGTCTCCTCCTCCTTCCTTCTTCCTCTCAAAGTAAAGTTGTAGCATATCCTCCATAACATGAGGGGGCAGATTCTCTACCCTCACACTCCTGGTACGCTCCAGAAGCCTGGCATTGAATCCAGACTGCTGGAATCTGTTGTTCTTTCCACACTTCAACAGGAACTGTGTAGCATCTAGAGAAAAACATATTACTGACTAGTAGTTAAAATATAAAATTGCTGTACCACCATTAGTGTATTTCTTCTACTGATCTGCCAGGATACACAAAGGAACCTGGGAAAGCTATTTGTTAAATTCTAAATATCAAAGAAATAAGAAGCAGATCACAAGAAAAATATTACAAATTTTAGGAAAACACCCAGTTTCACTTTAAAGAGAAATAATAAAAAAAAATCTTAATAATTAACATTACATGCAGAAAGAATACAGTGTCATACCATTGGTGTTTTTGAAAGATACGACAGCTGTCTGTCTCTCATATATCATTTCCAGACTGAAATCAGCCTCTGTCAGATCACTGATGTTCTCCACCATGAGGACCAGCATTTCTTCAGTGAAGTTCTCTGTCACCTTTTCTAGAACAATAACAGGCTGCTGGGGAGACCCCTCAGCTCCTGTCGGAAGATCACCATCAGCCTGTGAGCCCGAACCTTGAATATCTGGAATATTAAAAATTATATTTCTGTTTGAAGATGAATGGATACACATGCGACTCAAAAGTTTGAGCAAAATTGCTGTAAAATAATTTTCAGCATTATACTGAAACCTGTCTCTGAAAGTTGAATTACTTAAAATCATTTGCCTTGATAGCACTTTCATAAACAAAAGGCGCCTGGCTTCAGCAGGGAATGACAAGTGACGAGTGTTTTCCATTTCTCAGAAATCTGCAGGTGTTCCTATCTGTTTTGCTCTGACCTGTTTATTTTCTAAACTTTTTATGGGACTGAAGTCTGGAGATAGGACAGGCTGTGTCATTAGTTTGGCTTGCTCTTCACTTTGCCAGATAGCTAACAATTTTGAGGTGTGTTTTGTGCCATTGCCTTGCTTATGAATGAGGGACTACCAGTTAGTCATGAACCTGCTGGAATGACATGCATTTAAAATAAATGAAGGCCGTTGTTACTGAGATCACCAATCCCTGCACCAGCAAAGACACCCAGAACATGGTCAGGACATGTTCTTGCCCTCTCTGCATCTAATGGCAGTTAATCTAAAATAATTCTGATTCTTAATGTCTCAATAGGATTGATATATAATCTTGCTAATGAACAAGTGTGTAAAGAAGTTTAAAGTTTAATTATGGTTTTAAGCTAGTGTACTCAAACCTTTGATTGGTATTCTTTATCATTTTATTAGGGGTCCAAACACCAAGTGTGCTGAATCCCTATTTTTTCACTTTCTTTCTTTTTGTATGCATGAACTCCATACAGCCCATTACTGACCTGATAACTTACTGGTCTCTCCTTCCTAGAAAAAGAAAAAAAGATGACAACATATACAACTAGCTGCATTTGTATTATTACATTCTTCCACATAATTATTACAGATTGTTACCGTCTGAGGCGGCTCTGCTTGCGTAGAGCTCACCGAAGAATTAACGCGTAGTTTCACTTCCTTGTTTTCTATCGTAGTTTCATGGTCTCCTTTCTCTAGCACTTTCCTCCTAACTAAAGACACAGACGGCACTACTTGACTTAACGAAGAATAACAGCCACGCAAATATATACGAAATAAGAATTTGTCATTTAAATGATCAGTTTACAATTAGTGTAGAGAATGATTTATGCGCAGTTCGATTATTTACTATTTAAGTTTTAGTATTAACAATACACCCTGTATGACATTTCTAGACATACGTTTCAAATACCATGTACATCATTTTGTATTATTCTACGATTTATACAAAATGAAAGCTCAGCTGATCGGTTTACTTACCCTCATCAGATTTGAAACGGACGATAAATCTTCTGGTAACCTCGTTGTATTCAACCACACAGTCTCCTCCGTTAGATTTTTTCTTACTTTGAAAGTATATTTGAAGCTTGGTCTTCACTTTTTGATTTGGGCAACCCCACTCGCCTTCAACTTCAACTGGATACAGAAAATCCTCCATCGTTGAATAATGACTTGCAGTGTGTTCCTAAACTTCACGCTAAGTTTCACTTTCGATTCCGAGTTGTTTTGTAATTAGGTCGCGTAACCGATAAAGGCTCGGGATGAGCAGAGGTGTGGCCAATGGGCTTATGTTTTTGGTATTACCCAGATTTAGCTAAACGTGATAAATAGACAGACACAAACAATAGTACATGTGATCCAGCCATAATAACCAGTCTCTTAAATAGGTTTCTAGGATTGCCACACTGCCCCTACTGCATGGGCCTACAATATACGCCTGTACTGATCTTCTTCCACAACTGCCCTGCAATAACAGGCTGTATGATACTGGGAGACACCCAATTGTCCTTACATGCCATTTGTTTTCCACAGAGCAGTTTTACAATCATGGTAACAATTCCAAGAGCTGCGCTAAAGTGATAGGCATTATAATATGAATTCAACAAATATTTTTCAAATCCAGATGAAGACCATTGTATGAATGGCAAAATGTATTACTAATGGATGTCGAAAGGCCAGTGTTGGAGAGCCTATAGGGGTGGGCGCTACACCGGTGTGACTGTACGCTACAATATGGATTTGCACTATACAGGTGTTATGCCGAAAAACGCATCCCTGCCTTAGAATGCATGCCGGTGTTCCAACGAGTTGAGCTTTTAAGAGTTTTTTTGGGGTCAGGGGATTTTTAAGGGTTAGGGTTTTAGGGCTGTTTTGAGGGTTAGGGTTAGAGTTTTAGGGGGGTTTTGGGGATTAGGGTTTTAGAAGTTTTTGTGTTTTTTTCGGGGTTAGGGTTAGAGTTTTACGAGTTTTTGGGGGCTATTGATTAGGTTCAGTTGTAATATGAATATGTGTCCATATATAGTGTACGTATGTAACCGGTTTATCTACGTTGTGTGATTTTTCTATTACACACTGACGGTCTCTTTCTTCACTGGTAGTGGTTTTCAAAAATCCCAAACTTGCAGTTTTTAAATTTATGCAAATATCCTGCAAAAAGCTCAACAAGTTGCATCGCAAATTTTGAGGAAAAAAAAACGCAAATCAAGTGTTTTTGGGCGCAACAATCACAAATAAACTCTTTGAAATTCCGTAAAGACCGGGAAACACAAATTCCCTGCTGTATGCTATGCTAAACTGAGATTTCTGTCGCACATATGGCCGGCTGCTGCATTGCCCGACAGTGCTCAAGACCCCTAGGGTGTCCAGCCAGATCTCCTGGCAAAAAAGGTCTTTAAAGGAGCCTTCTGGATGTTCGATGCCGTGTGACATTGTGACCACTGAGGAGGAGGAGTGACAGTTTTCAGGAGGGTGATTCAAACGTTATCAGAAGCACACATACTCAGAGTCTTTAGCTGCCGAACTGGTTTCCAGCATCAGGCCAGTGGGTTGTTCCTTCCATTAGAACACAAAAATATGATTGTGTACAATCTTAAGTGAACAACATAAAAATAGGCATAAGGAAATAAGGACAATCATTACATAACTACTTCATTTACAGTTTATTTAAATTTAAAGAAATGTACATAATGTAATCTCAATACAATATCTGTTATTGTATTCTGTTCTATGTTGATATGGTCTACCTGCACTTATAATGGTAATCCCCAAATAGAAAGGATCATCTGCCAGATTTTTACATTATTATCAAATTACACTTGCAAACCTTGACTACGAATATTGATTACATCATTATTCCATGTGCCTTGTGATTGGACAGGGTCCTGCCATCACCAGCTACTGGTGCAAAGAACTGCAGGCCTCCTGATCACTTGTTTTTATTCTGTTATTGCCAATTATCAGCCAAATAAATGAAATAGCAACACAGGTAAAGATTCCCGTGATACATGCCAGCTGTAGAATTCAACTTTTTGCATATTATAATGTTTTTATTTGAATTGACAATGAAAATGCTGTTCATTAAAACAATTTAAGAAAATCTTTCTAAAAACCTGTAATTTAAAAATAATGAGAATATGAGACTGTATTGTCAAAATTCCTTCAGTATTTGTGTGCCGTATTTTTCTTTCCGTAGTGTCAACTCAGCCCACAGCTTAATTAAAAGTAGGACCTGGGAACAGTGATTGTTGTGCAATTTTTTTATGACACAAAACAAGTCAACAAGAAAAAAGCATCTTTGCTTGGTCGATCAACATAAACGACCAAACTCTGAAATTAGCTGAAAAGTGAATCTTCTGAAAGGAAACCAAGGCAGTTTGAGAATTTGATAAATGTAAAAGTAATGTAGGAACCCTAACAATCCCATCTGAAGTATGTTTATCTATAAACAAGAAAGGACTTTCTTTAGTGGAAGGTAATCAGGTATTCAGGGTAAGCCTGCACATCATGAAATGTGACAAATATTTGTGGGCTGCTGACATGGTCCACAACGCTGTCATATAAATCAGAAACATTCCCTGAAGCTTTGACTGGGGGGGCAACCAGACCCGCCGACCCCCGAGTGAAGTCCCCCACCAGCACTCTGGCCCAGTACATGTTCTTGTGCCCCTGGGCATCAGGCTTGGAGTAGGTGTGGCTGGCTGAGTACTTGGGATCCACTGCAAAGTAAGTCCCATTGCCTATCACTGCAGCTGCAGAAAAAACAAATTGGTCATCAAAATGAATCAATGATCTGACAAGTATCAGGTACTGTGTAACTTTAAACAAAGTATACACATAGACCATGCTATTCGTAATGAGGGATGTTGTTTATAACGCACAATATTTCTGTTTGTTTATACCAAAAAGTATTGAATTATATTGAAATATTAAAACATCTGACAATCAGGGAAAAAAAATCAAACTAGGATAAGAACTGCTCCAAACATGGAACACAGGTAGCTATGGAATGGTCTGAGGAGCAAGAACACAACATTAACCAAAGACCATGATCATTCCCGTTAACGGATCTCAACCCAAAATTTATACTTATCAGAGATTCCAGAGCAGGAGGTCCCAAAAATTTTTTTTAATCTAAGTAACTGTACGAAATAATAGCACCATATCCTTGAACCACAAAAACAGACACTAGTAGAACCTGTGCCAAAACCCAAGGTGTCACGGTACGGGATGAAGGCGAGCAGGGAAGCAGGGAAACGGAGCCAGGGAGTCGGGTAAAGCGGGGATTTATTGGGCAGGACAGGACTGGGGAAGCAGGACGGCAAACAAAGGGTAACACTACAATGACTAATCTGGGGAAGACTGACTCAGACGAGGACTAAATACACATGACAAGCTAGACTTAACAGGACACAGGCAATCACAATTAGGGCTGAACACGAGGTAACGAGGTGGGCGTGGCACACATCGGGAACGGACGGAGCGGGGCGTGACACAAGGTACTTTATTTTAATATTTATTTTGTTCCTTACCACTTGTTGCTATAAGAAGACATTTACAAATAAGAACAAAAGGTGATTCACTTACCATTTTTGCCAGCATAACTGCGATTGAAACCCTGGCTATTGATCTGGGAGATGGTAGTTGCACATGTCCCATGGAAAAGCCGTCTCTCATTATTGCTGTGTTTGTTCTTCTTGTCTACAGCAGCCTTCCTGATCTCGTAAGATTTCCAGAGTGAATTATTCTGGATCCTTACAATCTGTAGAAATATAAAACAATTTCATGCTAATGAGGGATTGGTGCCTGTTTCTATATATCCCACCTCCCTAGGCTCAGACTACCATCTACACCTTATCTTGTTAACGACATACATACAGCACTTCCATGCATGTCCGATAATGCAGCTATAGGTGTAGTGATAGGATATGACATTATATACAGGGTTTGAAATTAACACCCGCCAACCTATGGGAGGTATTTTCTGCAAAAAATAAAATGAAAATGAAAATGATAAAAAGAAAATACAATCTCCACTTTGCCATTTAGTTTCCATAGTCTGTGCGCAAAAATCCTGCAAAAATGAAAAAGAAATCAAAATAACACCATTTGCATTTTCATTTTCCACTCAGGCACGAGTAATTTGTGCAAAAATTAAGTATAAAATTAAAAGAACACTTTGTCTTTTCATTATCTCTTTTGCATTTTCATTTTCAATATACTCGCGGTATTTTAGTGTCATAATTAAAATGAAATCGCTAATCGGTAAAAGAAAGAGCAATATCGACTTTGCATTTGCTTTATCTTCACAGCATGCACATTAACTGCTAAAATGAAAATGAAAATGAAATCTTTTCATCATATTTACTTTTCTGAGGCTTATCGGTACATCTATGACAATATTAAAAAGAAAACTCAAAATGGATAAACCGAAATCAAAGTGCCCGTTTGGATTTTCATTTTCAGCACAAACAGCACTGAGGCTGTAAAAATGAAAAGACAAACACAAATGAGTTACAGCGCCATCTACTGCACTTTGACTTTTCGTTTTCCATTTAGCATTTTCGTTTCCTACTTTTCATTTTCGTTTTCAAGTTCACATCATGCAAATATATGCTAATAAGGCGGGTGGGTCGATGGGCGTGTCTACGACTACAAACCAGTAAGGGTTCAGTCCCAAAAAGGCAGCTGGCAGGAGAAAGTGACGTCACAGGCACCCGTCAAGGCAGGTAGCGGCAGCTGCCACTAAGGAGCTTGGCAGCTGCCAGTTCTTAGTGGCAGCTGCCAGTTCTTAGTGGCAGCTGCCAGTTCTTAGTGGCAGCTGCCAGTTCTGTCCGTCGCTAGTGGCGCTTAACAGTGGCAGGTCCCGTTCGAATACAGTGCCTGCCGGGGTACAGAGACAGCCACCGCCACTCGTGGAAGTAAACCCGAGATGCTGTGCACGGCTACGATAAACTGGAATACGGAAATAAATTGAGGACTTGTTTAATCTTTGTATGACTACGAATTATATTATTGTTGCTGACTCTACATCTCTTTAAGATAGTATTTGAGAAAGCAATGATTGTACTGTCGCTAGTGGCGCTAAACAGTGACAGGAGCCGTTCGGGAACAGTGCCTGCCGGTAGTGGCAGGTCTAGTGGCAGCTCTAGTGGCAGGTGCCGTTCAGATACAGTAGAGAGGTACCTACCCGCCACTCCTGGAAGTAGCTTAAACCAGAGATTCTGTACATCGGCTAAATGATCAAAAGCAATGATTGTGCTGTCGCTAGTGGCGCTAAACAGTGACAGGAGCCGTTCGGGAACAGTGCCTGCCGGTAGTGGCAGGTCTAGTGGCAGGTGCCGTTCAGATACAGCAGAGAGGCACCTACCCGCCACTCCTGGAAGTAGCTTAAACCAGAGATTCTGTACATCGGCTAAATGATCAACTGCAATAGTTCGGTAAAGTTGGGACGATATTGGCAGATTCGAACTTCGCGGCTCAATAAATCTTAAACAAAACGTTCTTACAACACAATATACGGGTCTATTTAACAGTGGTAAGGTAGACAATGAGCTACAACTGGATTTTCGTCCAAACAATATGTATTTACAGAAATACGGATAACATTGCTCCCTATGAGCAGTCCGCTGTCTGAGGAGAGCTTAGGTACCGTCTACAAAGTGCAAATCGACAAAGATTACAAAGATTAAACAAGTCCTCAATTTATTTCCGTATTCCAGTTTATCGTAGCCGTGCACAGCATCTCGGGTTTACTTCCACGAGCGGCGGTGGCTGTCTCTGTACCCCGGCAGGCACTGTATTCGAACGGGACCTGCCACTGTTAAGCGCCACTAGCGACGGACAGAACTGGCAGCTGCCACTAAGAACTGGCAGCTGCCACTAAGAACTGGCAGCTGCCACTAAGAACTGGCAGCTGCCAAGCTCCTTAGTGGCAGCTGCCGCTACCTGCCTTGACGGGTGCCTGTGACGTCACTTTCTCCTGCCAGCTGCCTTTTTGGGACTGAACCCTTACTGGTTTGTAGTCGTAGACACGCCCATCGACCCACCCGCCTTATTAGCATATATTTGCATGATGTGAACTTGAAAACGAAAATGAAAAGTAGGAAACGAAAATGCTAAATGGAAAACGAAAAGTCAAAGTGCAGTAGATGGCGCTGTAACTCATTTGTGTTTGTCTTTTCATTTTTACAGCCTCAGTGCTGTTTGTGCTGAAAATGAAAATCCAAACGGGCACTTTGATTTCGGTTTATCCATTTTGAGTTTTCTTTTTAATATTGTCATAGATGTACCGATAAGCCTCAGAAAAGTAAATATGATGAAAAGATTTCATTTTCATTTTCATTTTAGCAGTTAATGTGCATGCTGTGAAGATAAAGCAAATGCAAAGTCGATATTGCTCTTTCTTTTACCGATTAGCGATTTCATTTTAATTATGACACTAAAATACCGCGAGTATATTGAAAATGAAAATGCAAAAGAGATAATGAAAAGACAAAGTGTTCTTTTAATTTTATACTTAATTTTTGCACAAATTACTCGTGCCTGAGTGGAAAATGAAAATGCAAATGGTGTTATTTTGATTTCTTTTTCATTTTTGCAGGATTTTTGCGCACAGACTATGGAAACTAAATGGCAAAGTGGAGATTGTATTTTCTTTTTATCATTTTCATTTTCATTTCATTTTTTGCAGAAAATACCTCCCATACCAACCCGCCAAATGCGGGTTAAAAATCATTTTGGCGGGTATTGATAAAAACTTACCAGCCAGTTTGGCCGGTGATGCATGAACCAATCATGCAAATCATGTCAGAGATGCTCTGGGTCGTTTGTCCCCTCCGTCCTACATTTCACATGAACACTACACTACGGGTGACCAGTGTTGCCAACTATTTTCAATGGAAAGTAGCTAAAGTCTGCTCGAAAAGTCGCCAAATGTCACTAGACGACGTCATGCGTATATTTGCATATTGATGACGTAATTACGTCGTATTTGCATTCTGCGTGTTTTCCCTAATCCTTCCTCACGTGTCCAATATAAAACTATCAATTACGTTACATATTTTCTGTCAGACAACATTTATATTATACGTATATATGTTTTTTTATGTGTATATAAGTTTAATAAGTTTAATGAAGTTTATCGTTGTGTATGAGTAAGTAGAATCACGTACAGTCAATCAGATGTAGCTCAGTAAACGATCTGACGAGTTCAGAAACTGGAATGAACTTAAGCTCTGTAACAGTGAGTAATATAAGTGCATCAGAAGAAAAAATAAATAAATAACAAAAAATAAGAAGAAACGGTCAAATTAAATAGTTTTATTTCAAGCAAAGGAGAAGCAGGTAAGTGATTGGTCCGTGGCAACACCATTTGCACATGCGCAGCTCATTCACATCTATGTCAGCTGCCGTGCGGTCACGGGAATATGCTGCTCCTTTCAGCCGGAGCTAGCGCTCACTGATCAGAGCAGACACAGGGAGATGAGTAACTGTATCGGGAAAGCAAGACCTCGCGCTTACAGGACAGTACTGGCGACATTTGGAAAGTTGCTAAGGTTTGTCCAAAAGTCGCTAGATTTGTCGCTAGGCGCTTTTTTGAAAAAAAAGGGGGTCTGAAAAGTCGCTAAATCTGGTGATTTATTGGAGTTATTGGGTTGTCCCTGGGAGGCGGGTTATTGGAGCCCAGCTTCCGGGGTGGCGTAGTCGGCTTATGTTGGAAGGGAAGAAGCATAGCAACTCCTTTCTCCTTACCGCTCTGTCACAATTTGATCTGCGAACGGACTAAATTCAACAAACGCTGCCAAGAACCTGGGGCGTTGGTGAAACATTTATAACAGCACTTCATAAACTAGCTGAATATTGCTGTTATGTGCCTCTTCAAGAGGAAATGATAAGGGACAGACTGGTAGTGGGCATATGGGATCACACATTGTCAGAGAGGCTGCAATTATAGACCCAGAGCTGACTCTCAGCAAGGCAATCGCCAAAATAAGACAGAGTGAAGAAATTAAAAAGCAGCAGCGTGTACTGAGACAAGCTGACAAAGATATGGTGACTGCAAATATGGAAGCAGTGAAGCTAGACCAAAATTTCCACAAAGATAACATGACAAAGCCAAAGCTTGACCAGCATATTAAAGTGAATGTCAGAAATGTCACAAAAGGGGCACTTTGCAGCATTCTGCAAAACAAAGAAAAGATTGAATGAAATAAATACCACAATTACTGCGCCTGAAGAGGTTGGGACACTGTTCTTGGGGGAAGCGACTTTAGCTAATTCAGCAACTGTGTGAGAAACAACAGTGAATGGTGAACAGGTCTTACTCAAGCTGGATACAAGAGCTGCTGTGACTGCAAGCATGGTGCCCTCTGCCACACCACAAGGATCTTGCATGGACCAAGTAACACAATTCAGGTGAATGGACAGTTTAATGCCAAACTGGGCTACAGGAACAGAACAGTGCAACAGGCCATATATGTGATACCAGGATTAGTTTCACCATTGCTGGGTTTGCCAGCCATACAAGAACTGGGCATCCTCAGTACAGTGGACACAATAGGAACATCCATTCCAAATTACAGGGAACTGTATGCTAAAGTTATCAGTGGCTTAGGAAAATAGTATAAAATTAAGTTAAAGGACCCAGCTACTCCTTTTGCCCTGGCTGTGCCACGCCAATTGCCCTTGCCTTTAATGAAAAAGGTACAAGAAGAACTTAAGTGGATGCAAGATTTAGGAGTTATTGGGCCCATGGAAGGAGTAACTGAGTGGTGTTCTGGTATGGTTGTAGTACCAAAACCCGATGGTAAAATTAGGATGTGTGTCGATTTAACTTGCTTGAATGAGAATGTGTGCAGGGAGAGACACATTCTTCCGGCACTTGACAAAACACTGGCAAAACTATCCGGAGCAACATTTTTTTCCAAACTGGATCCACTGTGGGTTTTTGGCAGATCTCTTTACATAGGGATTCAGCCCCACTCACAACCTTCATCACTCCCTTTGGTAGGTACTGCTTCCATCGTCTTCCCTTTGGGATCTCGTCAGCTCCTGAACATTTTCAGAAGAAGCTGACCCAGATGCTGGATGGCCTTGAAGGAACGATCTGTCATGCTGACGACATCCTGGTCTTTGGCACTACACAGGAGGAACACAATGACCGTCTTCACAGGGTTTTACAGAGACTTGAGCAGTGGGGCCTGACGCTGAATGACTAACGTCAGTTTGCAGTGACCGAGGTCAAATCTCTTGGCCACATTATTGGTGCTCCAGGCATATGGCCTGACCCATACAAAATAAAGGCGGTTTCTGACATGCCTGTCCTTAAAGATGTGGCTGATGTTGAGATTTCTTGGCATGGTCAACTATGCAAGGAAATTCTCCCCTAACATTGCAGAGTTGACAGGGCCACTCAAAGACCTCTTAAAAGCGGAGAACTACTGGACCTAGGGCAGTATACAACAGCAAGCTTTTGAATGAGTGAAATAGGAACTCAGCTCTTCGGCAGTCCTTGCACAATATTGCCCAGACAGAGAAACAAGGGAATCAGTCCTCTGACTGTGGAAGACTTAACCCTTCAGAGCGAGGTGAGCGCATTTGTTCGGCAGCTCATACAACAACTGCAAGCAACTGATGAAAAGTAAGCTCAGGTTCGGAGAGCTCAAAAAGAGGATATGAATTGCAGACAGTTGTCCACTTTGATTGATACTGGGTGGGACAGACTGAATTCCACCCAACATTTAAAACCATTCTGGCAGCACCGGCATGACCTGCTAACTGTGGATGGCCTTCTCATGAAGGGACGGATAATTGTTATTCCAGAAAGCATGCAAGATGAAATTCTTGAGAAACTACTTCAAGGTCATCAGGGAATTGTGAAGTGCTTGGCCAGGGCCCGAGAGACAGTGTGGTGGCCAGGACTGTCCAAAAAGATTAAGGACAAGGTAGGAGAGCCTCTGCTAACCGCATCCTTACCCTCGCGCCCATGGCAGCGTGTAGCAGCACACTTGTTCCAGTGGAATAAGGGTCAGTATTTAGTGGTAGTTGGTTACTACTCTTGCTACAGTGAAGTTGCCACACTCACCAGTACATCCACTACTGCAGTGATACGGAGCCTGAAAGCAATCTTTGGTTGGCATAAGGGTTGGGGTCATTCCGGAATTAATCAATTCCAGTCCAAATCAGGAAATGGAACTGGAGTTGGGATTGGAAAAAAAACTATGGAGAACAGAATTGGAATTGAATTCGAATTTCAGGGAGATTTAAATTCCAATCCAGTTCCATTTTCTGATTTGGATTGGAATTGACGAATGCATTCCAGAATGGCCCCAACCCTGGTTGGCATGGTGTCCCGGAAACATTTGTATCTGATAACGGACCACAGTTTTCGGCAGAGGAGTTTGGAGACTTGGCACGGGACAGGGCTGGACTGGCCATCTGGCATACCGGGCAATGCCCGGTGGGCCGACATACATTTTTAGGCCGGCCTGGGGCTGTCATAATTAACCCAAAAAAGTATATTATAAATAATTTTTATCAACCGCTACGTCCCATTGATTTTCTTGAAGGACATTGGGTTAATCCAATGAAATCTCTCAGCCCTCTTCAGCCCGCCCCTCCCTCCCCTTTTTGCCTACACTTAAGCTTGCACACAGTCAGTGTTAACAATAACATAAAAATAATGTTTTGGGATGTGCTTAATATTAATAATAATAGTGAATTAAAATAGAAAGCGCAAAATAAGAAAAAAGTTAAAAGAGTTCGGATTAATACAATTTTAAAATGATAAATTATTAGAGACACAACTGAAAACAAAACAAGCTGTGTGGTACAATGCACAGCACCAAGCTAAGGAGAGACCATCCCTCCAGCCAGGACAGAGAGTCTGGATAAAGAACAGTCCACATCCAGGCAGTGTCGCAAGTTACGCTAGAACCCCAAGATTTTACGAGGTAGAGACACCAACAGGACGGCTCAGACGGTACCGCTCTCATCTGAGCGTCATCCCTTCAGTGTCAGGAGGATTGTCATGTCACAGACATTCTAGGACTGGGTGTAGGATTAAAGCACCTTCCAGACTGGATTTGTAGCTTGTTGTGTGTATAAGAGGGGCAGAATAAGCATACCACAACAGAGGGGCTGGGCAGTCTACCCCACCTCACAGGTTTTTCACCTTTGGTGTGAGGGGGGAAAAAAAGTTAAGAATGTTCATTTTATATTTAAATTTATTCTGGTGTAATCACTGGAAAAAAAACGGGGGGTATATAGAGTAGTGGATTTGGATTTTGAAATTTGTTTTTGGGCAAAGTTCATGTTAAGTAGAATGTTAATTGTTACAGAGAAATATAGTAAACCATGGAAGAGTTACTTTGTTAAAGGGAATTACCTAACCTGAATGGGGGAGGTGTAGTGATAGGATATGACGTTATATAATATAAGGTGGGGGCATGCGGTCTCCCGTGTACCTCCTTTTATAATACAACACAATAGGGACTTTAAGAAAAGCAGTATAAAAATATGCTCAGTCATTATGATTTCCAGTATTAACCTTGTGTTTGGTCTGAAAATCTAGTCCAGTAAAATCATCCCATTCGACATCTATAATATCCATCTCTGGCTCACAGACCTGGAAACCAAGCTGCTGTTTCAAGCCATGATCTCTCGATTTCATAGCATCTTACCTGCACTGTTTTACTGTAACTTCTGGTTCAATTTGAACAAAGTACATGTAATAAACCATAAGCACAATAAATTTAATATTTACGGAATCAGTTATGTCAATGACCAATATTTGTTATTGATTGACTTTTGATAAGCCTATCTACAATATTAATAAACATAAATGTATAACTGAAATAATTATGATTAAAACTGGAATATCTAGTAAGATACCAAAGAACCAACAATGACTATCAGCTGCTCAGTGTGACCTGGTAGTACCTTAATAATCTGGTAGTTTAGGCCAGTCTTCCTAAATTCGGCCTCTACTTGTTGGTATTCTGTAGAGCTGGTTCCCAGGGGCACTTCAAGCAATTCAGAACCCTTCATGTCATCCCAATCACCTGGAAGACCTTCTGCAGCTGATGAAGTAAAAAAGAAATGTAAAATGTAAATTGCATAGTTTGTATCTCTTGTCTTTAGAGAAGTTCTGCACAGGCTCCTTAGTCAATGTTCAGCTGGACTTGCATTCGTCTAGAGCAACAAAATTACTTTGACCACTATTAAATGTACAATTACACACAATCTATACTAAAACAAATTACCTTTCTTTTCTTTTCTTTTGAGCTTGACAATTTGTCTTCCACTGAAAGCTTCCTTAGAAGTTAAATCAGCCATATGTTCCAAATTATTGATGTTTATTTCAACTTTAGCACAACGGTTATCAAAGGCCTGTTCAAGGATAAGGTTGGTGAAGGGGTCAAAAGGAATGAATGTTCCGGAAGCGTCATGCTGCCACTCCACCATGGCACCCACAAGGACCGCTTCACATTTGCGTCTGTCCAAACTCTCCACCTTGCGCATCATTTCCTTAATACTATCATTGGCTGTCAAAACATCTCTGGAGAGGCCCTCTAGTTGGATGACGGAGTCAGCACCTCGCTTCTCTAGATGAATGCTCACTGTCAACTTCTTCTGCAGGTCCAGAAGCTTCCGACAGTCCTCCTGAGTGAATAAGCCGATACAACTGTCCTTGATGGTATGTTCCATTTGTTCTTTCATGATGAGGTCCTGGACATACTTCTTGGCCTTGGACACCTCCTCGTGGCTCTCTCCGCAAAAATGAAATATGGCTGGAGTGAACTCTTCTCCTACTATGGTGAAATCTTCTTCGACATCAGGTGGAACACTGGTACCTCCAAACACACTAGTAATTGTGTCTGTTTGATAACAAATGGAAAGTTATGATCAGAGAAATAATAAATACAGTACAAATGGAAATGTACAAATGATAAGACTTTTACAACATTTTCAAATAATAGAAGTGTGTTTAATAAACTAATCATTCAGCATTAGAAAATAATTTTCTGTCAGCTGCTAAAGGCACACAAGGAACATGGAAGAACATTTTGCATTTAAAAGTACATTTTAGTGAGTCTAAGTGATAAGACACTAAATATGTCTGTGATCCTCTGATACCTTTTATTCTTGAGAATATACTCTTCTCCTCTGGCTGAACTGTGCCTTCTTTTGTCTTCAGGCTCCTGTGAAAGTCGGCCATCATCCCTGCTTGGAAAACTACGATCTTCACACTCTTCAGAGACTGTCCCTTCTTCATCTTCTCAAAGTCTACCACGGCATTTATCATGGCATCTGCCACCAGAGATGGGCTTACTCCTCCAGCACCTGGGAGATGTACAAAATGGATATCACTACTTTATAGAGTGAGCTGTTCACTCTTCTCTGACACCTGCTCATTGCCAAATGTATCGCTTTCTTTGACAATATAGTGGTACCTCAGTTCTCGAACTCATTAGAACTCGAATTTCTTAAAAGTCGAACCAACCAGTTCAAAATAAAAATTACCTAGAGCTCGATCTGAATCTCAGAAGTCAAACCGTGAACGCCGACCTAAGATAACTTGTACGCGCGGGAAAATGAGTCACGCCGTCTCTCAGAGGAAACAAAGGGTAAAGCTTCAGTCTCAGCCTCGCATTCGCTGTGGTAGCATCCTGCATCCTGTACGCCGATTTACAGACAGGCACGTCTGCGGGCAGCCCAGTGATATTGTTGCTGTGGAACACGTGACCCATGCTGCCTTGTACAGGACCTCAGCCAGAAGTTTTGGACGAGTTCTGAGAGAAAACGGTAAGGCTTAAATTCTGATATTTCAAAGACCCATTTATTTAACTGGTTTGCTATGAAATGTTGCTTTAAAAGAACGCGAATTACGCCGTGGGGAACTGGCGTAATGATATTGAGCCTTCAATCAACCGTAGCTTACAGGTAACGTTTAGTATCATTGATTCTGACAGTTAGATTTGTGCGCTTGTTGGTGGGCTCACACGTTTTTTAATCGTTAAAAATCAATCATTTTGTTAATTTTAATTATTACCATGTCAGCACGATGTTATCAGTTCTGTTTAATTTTTTTGTGTTGGAGAGTTTCACTCTGTGCGTGTGGGGCGGAGCAGGCAGCTCTCAAAGACTGCGGCGTCCTCTGAGACACAGCTGCTAAGAACAATGCATGGCGGAGAAATCTGTTCTGTTTGTTCGAAAGCGTGGTTACCATTCACTTGAGCTGATGCTGACAATGGTCCTTCTGTGCAACTTGTTTGCATTTGAAGAGCTCAGATTCGAACAATTTGTCAGACGTCTAGATAAAAAGTGCACGACTTTGCGCAGTTAGTCTCTTCATTCGTCTATCCTTTACACGGGCTTATCTGTCGACAGCGTCACAATCAATAGGGGCTTACGTTGTCTTTGCATACAAGGCTGTGTAATACGACAAAGTTATTTTATTTTCGCTAGATTCTAATTGTGAATTTGGCTTGTAAGCTGTCTGTCTGCTAACAACATAAACAACATGTTAGTGAAAGGTTTCGGGCCTTGTACACTACTCATACCATGATGCACTTAGTTACTAGTGTTTTTTTTTTTATTTCAAAATGTATTAGAGTAATTATTTTAATGTGCATGGAATACTGGAATTGTAGAATGAATTGAAGATGAAGGCACTATATAAAAAAGCTAACCTTGCATTTTTTCTTCTGTTTTAGTAATTGCTGTCTCAAGGCTGAACAAAAATCTAATCCTGTATGGCAGCATTTCACCAAGCCAACACTATATTGTGCACTGAAAGAGATTCTGATGCTATTTTTATTGTTTATAAGTTTGTTTACAAGTTGTATTGTGTTTACGTTTATTTTTAAATTTACAAGTCAGTATTCAATAAATGCAAAGTTGAGAATTTTTGTGTATCATTTGTTATTAGTGTGATATTTTACCATGCAGATAGAGGGGAAAATGTCCAATTATCGGCCAAAAAGCATATATCGGCCATCAGCTGACCCTCACTCCTAAATATCGGCATCGGCTATTGAAAAACCCTTCTGACAGGATTGTATCTCCTGGATGAGGTAGGAATGGTGTGTGCATGTTCATGTGTGTGTAAGTGAATGAGTGAGAGAATGAGTGTGTGTGTAAGCCTTTAAAGGAGCATGTGGCGGTTGGATAATTCAGTGTCAAAGTTTTATTGGCTGTTGGGGGAGGGGGGCTGGGTAATTTTTATATAATATATATTATAATTATGTGATATTCATATTAATCTAAATCTGCAAAATAATATTACTAAAGCCTTGAAATAGATCTAGTTGAGTACACCCCATGCTCCCCTTTACTCACCCCTGCATGCTGCAGGTATCACTGCGACAAAGTGTGACGGCTGCTGTCAGCCTGCTGCAAGTTGCCAAATTTAAATATTGTGTCAAACTAAGCTAACAGTTTATCTGCATGCAAACAGCTTCTATTTTAACTTGTATAGCTTTACTGTAGCCTTGCTGCTGTGGAAGACAAACGGCAGTGGATGGGAGCAGCTGAAAACATCGCTTTTCTTCACCTTTCAGCTTGTTGAAAAGCTGTGGCCTGTACTACGAAGCGGGGTTACTGGCTTATCGGGGTAACTTGTTGGATTTAAGGTAGTCTGGGCAAAATGTAAGTGAGCGAATATGAAGTCCATTTAAACTGTGGTACCTTAAATCCGACAAGTTACCCTGATAAACCAGTAACCCCGCTTCGTAGTGCAGGCCACTGGTTTGATTAACTCTTGCCAGCTCTTTACCAGTAAAGGCTTAGTAGCGATTACAAGCATTGTTGTTGTTTTCCTTCACTCCACCTGAGTTCACCATCTCTGTAACGGAACCGTCTCTTTGCTCTTTGCTGTTAGTGTGTAGACAGGCTTCAGCTCCATGTTAATTAAACTATGACAGCATTATTTTCACTGCTGTTGTGCTATCAGTGTTTTTGTTAAGGAAAAATAGGGGCTGCTTGGGCTGAATCTTGTTATACTTTTTTATTCACACATATGCCCATAAATACGTTTCTATTGCAGGTCTTTGTTTAGCCGTAAATGTGAGTGAAACGCTCACGCTTACCTTGTATCGGTTCCGCTCTGTGGAATGGATGCATAGACTGGGTGCTTTCTGTTGATGTTGAATTATTGACATTGTGCTATTGCGGTAAGTTAATTCTTTTTTACAATGGACACACTACAGTATTTTCGCTTTTCTTCTGTTTGAAATGGTCCCAAACTTTAGACATTTTTTTGTCTTTTTCTCTGACTCTTCCTCTAACGGACCAACAAATCAAACCTGCTACACGTAATGCAGCGTAAGCCCACTGTGCGACAGTAATAATCCTCCGAGTGAAACACGCTGATCACTAAGCGGTACACAGTCGTGCGGATTACACAAAGCATCGAAGCAAAGAATTTGCATCGAGGATTTTTTGTAATCGAATTATTCGAGTTACTCGAATTGTTGCAGCCCTAAACCAGACATTCAAATATTGAACTGCGCACCTACATGCAAGACGGATTGTAGTCAGATGCCCAAATACTGAACCTGAGTTGCCCGTCGTGCAGACATACAGATGTGGTCCTGGGCCGACCGATGCAATACAGACATTATCTACACGTCTGTCAGACATCTCATGTTTGCTGGAAAAGTCTACTCACCCGCAAGCTACACAGAACCTAATCTACACCTATGGATACTGCTAGAAACAGGCAATCTGTACTACTAGCTGGGAAAACATGACAGAATATACATTTCTAAAGTGTGAGAATCATGCCAAGAATACAGAAAGGAAAAATCATAAGATTACGCAAACTGGTTATTCACCAGTAACTTTGCTTACATACCAGTGCTGATGGCTGGAAAAGAGACTGAACCAAACTGCTTCTCTTCACACACTTGAAGCACCTTGTAGACCACCACCTTGATTTTATTGGGGTCAGTCTGCCCAACAATGTGAATTATGTTTTTACAGGACAGCTGTCCCGCCTGGGTGAGTAAATAACCCTTGTGTGGCTGGGAACCTGAAAGTGAATTTATTAATAAAAAAAATAAAAAAACAACAACTTAAGTGTACAGTAGGAACCACTGTGGTAAGCATGGCCTAGTATTTAACTGGGGGGAGCAGAGTCTCCCCCATCAGGATTACAGGACATTGAAATGACTGGATCAACACAACATTGGTTTGAAAAGTTTGAAAATGGAAGGATAAAATAAAAAAAAAAAGCAAAAAAATAAAATAAAAACCAGACTCGGATATCTGTATTAAAGACCAATTCTGGTGCCACCACGGGTATCTGATCGGGTTTACAGGGTGGGAGAAAGGGAAGGACGAGTGAATCAACACAAAACACAGACCTAAATTTACTTCCCAAAATGGCTGCGTTCTCCTGTTCACACAAGACATTCCAATCTGAGGAATAATGGTCTACATTAACACTGATTTTTTTTGTTGGCATTTTGGTTACAAATTTTGTTCCATTACGAAGCAAAGATGCAGGCAGAAAATGAGACTATTGGTTCTGGACAAAAGCTACTTAATTTTAAACAATTAAAGAAGCAGCACTTTAATCATTTGCATCATATGCTAATTTTGTCCTTAAGCTCCCCATTGTGAGGTTTCTTTTGTGCACTGTGGGGGATCTATGTGACAGAAATGTTGTGTGAAGCACAGACTGCAAGACTTACCCAACCTTTTACATTCATCCTCCACAGCAAAGCCAGCTGCCATCAGAATTGCTCTGGAAACACCTGCAGTAACCATGGAGACAAGGAATGTGGACTAGCTTGGTGATAAAGATGCAAAGCAACGGCATTTCTAGCCGATATGTAGGTGGAAGCTTAATGCGTCTATGATTAACTGATATGGTCCTGGACCGACCAACGCAATATATTCATGATCTAGACGTCTGGCAGAGGTTTCACTAAAAAATATAAGAACATAAGAACTATACAAACGAGAGGAGGCCATTCGGCCCATCGAGCTCACTTGGGGAGAACTTAACTAATAACTCAGAGTTGTTAAAATCTTATCTAGTTCTGATTTAAAGGAACCCAAGGATTCAGCTTGCACTATGTTATCAGGAAGACTATTCCATACTCTGACTACACGCTGTGTAAAGAAGTGCTTCCTTAAATCCAGTTTGAAATGTTCTCCCGCTAATTTCCACCTATGGCCACGAGTTCTTGTATTTTAACTAATGCTGAAGTAACTATTTGGTTGAACAGCATCCAAACCTGTTAGAATCTTATAGACCTGGATCAGTCTCCTTTGCTTGAGGCTGAACAGATTTAGCTCAACTAACCTTTCCTCGTTTGACATTCCTCTAAGACCAGGAATCATTCTTGTGGCCTCTACGCTGCACCTTTTCTAAGGCCACAATATCCTTTTTAAGATATGGTGACCAAACCTGCACACAATATTATAGGTGAGGTCTCACCAAGGAATTGTATAATCTTAGCATTACCTCCCTTGACTTAAACTCCACACACCTGGAGATATACCCCAACATCCTATTGGCCTTTTTTATTGCTTCCCCTCACTGGCGAGAATGAGACATGGAAGCATCAACATACACACCAAGGTCTTTCTCATAATCAGCTACCTTTCAGTAGGTCCCATAAAATACCTATACTTTATATTTCTGCTCCCTACATGGAGTACCTTACATTTTTCTATGTTAAATTTCATCTGGTAGGTGTCAGCCCAGTCACTAATTAAATCAAGATCCCGCTGTAGCTGCTGAGCCGCTAGTTCAGTATCTGCTACACCACCCACCTTGGTGTCATCTGCAAATTTCACCAGTTTACTGTATATATTGGTGTCTATATCATTTATGTAAAATGCAAATGAATTGCATTTTACAGGAAACCAGAAGAGGTTTTCCCAAAATGAATATATATCATGCAACAATCACCTGTTTTGAGAGTGAATGATTCATTAGAGGAGTTGACAATGGCGTCCGTGTTCTGCTTGGTGATGTCTCCAGAGGACACCTCCAACATCAGGCTTCCTACACGCATCATATACACACCCAGGGATGGTGTAGAGATTTGGCTAAAGAATCCTAGATGGAAGAAGAAAGACCATGAAGGTGGACATGATTCTGCAGGTATAAAAATTAAATGAGTAACTACTGGGTTGGTGAAACTGCTCAAATATTTATTTGAATTACAATTTAGCGAAACACTTCAAATGACCAAGATTAAATGCAGCTTCCATTTGAGTAGTATCCCCTGCACCTTCTCTCATGGCGTGACTATATGGAGTTTAATGAAGACTCAGGCCTGGTGTTAAAGGGCCTTGGACCCCCCATGAACAGCGCAGTAGAAATGAACATAATGTAAATTTGCATAGTTTTCATCCACAAAACACTGCGAATTTGGTTTAGACTCTGGTGTTAACAGTGCTTTATAAATTAAAAATTGATTGATTCAAACTTTGTTAATTGAAAAATCCTTAACTCAGAGTAAACTGTTATATCAGAGAGACTTCTCGTGGCATGGAAAATGAGAACCATGTGAGTTTTCCTTTTGTATCAATTTGTCTTAAGTGACTTTTGTGCATATCACAGTGACAGAAGTTGCCCCCCCAAAAGTGAAATGCCCCACCACAAGTGCTGATCTCTGATGACTTCCTACCAGAGGAGCTCTGTTGCAAAGGACCAGAGGGACCAGTAGCCTGTGGAAGTTCATCATGCTGCCTGTACTGCCCCCTATGGGTCAGTTTATAGTCTGGAAACTGTCTTCTGAAACACTGGAATGGAAAAATGGATAAATGCATAAATACAATGATACCCATTTAAGTTAACTCAAAATAGTAATTGTTTTACAAAGAGCTTTGAAAGCAAAGCTCTTCTTTATTTGTTTCCAAGCAGCATAATAATTTTCATTGGCTGAGGACATCTTCAGGCTTCTGTACAATTAAATATGTCAGAATCCAACAACCCCAGAGAAAGCTATGACTGCATAATGAAACAATTCAGTTTTGTTATTTTTAAAAAGATTCCTGCTGAGTTACTGAAAGTTGGCCTTTGGTATCCAGGGGGATCGGTTCCAGGAACTCCGGCAGATACCAAGATCCACGGACGATCAAGCCCCTTATATAAAGTGGCGTAGTATTTGCATATGACCTAATCTTCCTGTGTATTTTAAATCATCCCTAGATTACTTATTACCTAATACAACACAAACAACAAGCCCGCTGCAGACCTTCATTAGAGGAATTGACAACCACATCAGCTTGATACTTGTATAGGTCAGCTTTGGCAACTGTGATAATCAATCCATTGGGCATCTGTACCTTACAGTAAGCTGACACACTGCCTACTTCCTCCGGTATCACGTCCTCCTGTAACACCACCACGCAGTTAGTATCCCTATACAGTGGAACCTCGGATTACGAGTAACGCGGTTTATGAGTGTTCCACAAGACGAGCAAAGATTTTTAATAAATTTTGACTTGGAAACCGAGCAAGTCCTGGTTTACGAGCGCCAATTATCATCAAAAATCATATGGCACACATGTGCTCCTTGTTTTTCTTGTTTTTACGTGCGCTCGGCTTCAAAACAGGAAGTGCATGCGTGCGCATCTTGTTTTGACGTCGAGCGCACGTCATCACAACTGAATCAATGGTTATTCACTTTCTCACGCTGCGGAATTTTGGGTAATCGTCTCCCATGCTCGGTCTCAGTCAGCATGCCTCACTCGTATAGTCAAAATTTAGTAGAAAAGCACCACCTGAATAAGGGTGTAGCAGTGCGAGCGATGAATCTGTAACAATGCAATGTCCACATTCTTGCGAAATCGAAAAGGAGGCAAAAGAGGCTGTCATTGGATGGGTTCCTTGTTAAAGTCGCACAAACAGAAAAAGATTCCAGTAAGCCAACAGATGGTAATAATTCCGTTAATTATAGTGAAAGTCGTCCTACAAAATAACCCTCCTCTTCTCCTCTCTCGTCTCCCTCACACCATCCACAATTCTTTTCAAAGGTAAAGCGCAGGTTAATTTGTTTTATGTATTTTTACTTTATATTTTGTATTAATTTTTATATGAATATTTTTGAGTTGTGGAACGGATCATATGAGTTTCCATTATTTCTAATGGGAAAATTCGCTTTGATATACGAGTGCTTTGGATTACAAGCATGTTTCCGGAACGAATTATGCTTGTAAACCAAGGTACCACTGTATGTACCATGTGTCTCTAACAGACTGCCAAGGGGCAATGTAAGTTTGCACTATGTAACTTCACATATGGGCTACAAAGTGGAGGCGGGTCATAGACAATGAGACTGTGATCCATCTTGATTCATTTATAACTTTTGAATAAAACACCATTCCTGGTACTCACTGCTGCATCTTGGATGTTTCCTCTTCTAAACCAGATTCTAAGACCTTCTCCAGTGTGCATCCTCTCCAGCACTTCACCCCTCGTAGCCTTTCTGAATGGCTGGACATTGAATCCCAGAGCAGACCTTGTCCTGCTAGTGTCTTCCAAGAAAACTGGCTTGCTTGGGCGTAACATCAGCTGTTCTTGCTGCTCAGCAAAAACTGTCTTCACAGCCTCAGTCATGGCTTGCGCAGTCTTTTCATCATGGTTCACTAGGTGAATCTCATTCAGAGAGCTACTCCCTGGGATGTGGTCCACACAGTGCTCATGGACCACTGCTGCAATGGTCTCTGCGCAGAGATCCAGTGGGAATCCAAAAATACCAGAGCTGATAGCTGGGATGGCTACAGAGCGGCACCCCTTTGCCACGACCAGATTCAGAGCCTGCCTGACAACACGCCTGAGAAGCCGCACAGCGGTGCTTCTGTCCCAGTCAGAGAACCTGGGCCCAACTGCATGGATAACATACTGACAGGGAAGTTGGCCCGCTTCTGTGATGATGGCATCGCCAGGTTTAAGATCTCCATTCCTGCTTCTGTAGCGATCACAGACATCCTGTAACTGTGACCCGGCAGCCTGAAGGAGGGCCAACGCCAGACCCCCAATATGCTGCAGACCTTCATTTGAGGCATTGACAACCACATCAGCTTGATACTTGCATAGGTCAGCTTTGGCAACTGTGATAATCAATCCATTGGGCATCTGTACCTTACAGTAAGTTGACACACTGCCTACTTCCTCCATTTCCTCCGGTATCACGTCCTCCTGCAACACCACCATGCAGTTAGTATCCTTCAGAATCATGGCATTGAACACATCTTGTTTCTCCAGAAAATATTTCTTTGCTCCAGGTTTGACAATCTTCAGGAAATCTACATGAAGAGTGTTTACTATTTTTTGAAAGAAGCTCTTCACTTCCTGGACAGAGTACTGTGTTCCATTCAGTTGTATACGGGGTCTCTTTGACTCAAAAAAGACCTCAGCATCTTTAGAGGTTAGAAAAGTCTTAAAAGTCTGTATTTTCCTCTCTTGAATGAATTTTATGACTGCAGTAGATTGGACTTGGACAACCTCTTGCACGCGTGTATATCTGTTGATAAAATCAGACAGGCTTTCACAGACTTCTTTCACATCTTTACAAAATCCAGACACTGTGATTCTATCTTGGGCTGTAAGCTTTATGGTCACTGTGTTCTTCTTAGATGAGCTGTAAGTGTCCTTTAACTTTTTGTGTAATATCTGCCACTCAGTTCTGCTCAAGATAGCCTGGTCCTTAATGGCAATATTCTGAAATGTCAGAGCATCCCGCAGTCGTCGCTGAGCGTCAGCCAGAGTCTTGTCAGAATTTCCAGTCAGCACCACATTGGAACCATCAATCCCGTAAACAGCAGCGATGCCGCAAGAGGTAAAGAGGTGAGACGACATCTCTTCACTGTTGACAGCACTGAGAAAACTCAAAATATCAGGTTCAATCTCCACCTGCTTCTGTTTTATTTTCAGTCGATGTTCTAAAATCCAACTTTTCAAGGGAAGCACTTCAAAAAGTAAACCAGACAGAATCAGTTTCTTGACATCAGATTTGTATGCATAAGTCATCTCTGGGTAATGACTGGCTTCCTGCTGGAGGCCATCTTGCTGCAGTATGTAGAACATGCCTGGGGGCACCTGCAGCTCATCAGAGACTATTTGAGTCGCTCTCTCTATTTGATTGGTGACTTTGTGCACGATTCCCTCAACCACTTGCTTCAGCCGATCAACATCTTGAACTAAGCCTGCAACTGTCAGAACCCCTTTGGTCTGATCATGCAGTAGGATGACGTCTTGTTTTGCTAACGAGGAAATTTCCTTTTCAGCCACCGTCCACACAGGGTTATTCACAACACATTCAATGGTCTTGTACTTGGTCATTATGTTCTGGAATGCGTCTGTCGCATTCTTTTTCCAGCTGTCTATGTGCTTGACTGACAAACACTTCTGTTTTAGCAAAGTAGGCAAAGGAGTGAGTTTGACATCAGAAGTATCCAGGTGCACTTCACAGAAGTATTTACTCATTTCTTTGCTGATGGTTCTAATTTCATTTTTCTTTTGCAGAAATTTCCACACAGCAGGATGAATACTTTCAGTAAAAGGATCAGGCAACTTCCATCTTGGTCTGTCTTTTCCATATAGGGCTGTTCCTATAGATGTATAGAAGGGATAAACATTTACAGGGACTTGATAAATGTGATGCTTCCTTCCTTGTATGGTTTCTGTGACTAAAAGAAAAAATAGTATTTAATAAAAAAATAACTGCTTATTTTCTATAGGACAAGCTGAGTCATTAGTTTGGCTTGCTCTTCACTTTGCCAGATAGCTAACAATTTTGAGGTGTGTTTTGTGACATTCCCTTGCTTATGAATGAGGGACTACCAGTTAGTCATGAACCTGCTGGAATGACATGCATTTAAAATAAATGAAGGCCGTTGTGACTGAGATCACCAATCCCTGCACCAGCAAAGACGCCCAGAACATGGTCAGGACATGAACTCCTCTTGTTCTTGCCCTTTCTGCATCTAATGGCAGTTAATCTAAAATAATTCTGATTCTTAATGTCTCAATAGGATTGATATATAATCTTGCTAATTAACAAGTGTGTAAAGAAGTTTAAAGTTTAATTATGGTTTCAAGCTGGTGTACTCAAACCTTTGATTGGTATTCTTTATCATTTTATTAGGGGTCCAAACACCAAGTGTGCTGAATCCCTATTTTTTCACTTTCTTTCTTTTTGTATGCATGAACTCCATACAGCACTCACACAACCCATTACTGACCTGATAACTTACTGGTCTCTCCTTCCTAGAAAAAGAAAAAAAGATGACAACATATACAACTAGCTGCATTTGTATTATTACATTCTTCCACATAATTATTACAGATTGTTACCGTCTGAGGCGGCTCTGCTTGCGTAGAGCTCACCGAAGAATTAACGCGTAGTTTCACTTCCTTGTTTTCTATCGTAGTTTCATGGTCTCCTTTCTCTAGCACTTTCCTCCTAACTAAAGACACAGACGGCACTACTTGACTTAACGAAGAATAACAGCCACGCAAATATATACGAAATAAGAATTTGTCATTTAAATGATCAGTTTACAATTAGTGTAGAGAATGATTTATGCGCAGTTCGATTATTTACTATTTAAGTTTTAGTATTAACAATACACCCTGTATGACATTTCCAGACATACGTTTCAAATACCATGTACATCATTTTGTATTATTCTACGATTTATACAAAATGAAAGCTCAGCTGATCGGTTTACTTACCCTCATCAGATTTGAAACGGACGATAAATCTTCCGGTAACCTCGTTGTATTCAACCACACAGTCTCCTCCGTTAGATTTTTTCTTACTTTGAAAGTATATTTGAAGCTTGGTCTTCACTTTTTGATTTGGGCAACCCCACTCGCCTTCAACTTCAACTGGATACAGAAAATCCTCCATCGTTGAATAATGACTTGCAGTGTGTTCCTAAACTTCACGCTAAGTTTCACTTTCGATTCCGAGTTGTTTTGTAATTAGGTCGCGTAACCGATAAAGGCTCGGGATGAGCAGAGGTGTGGCCAATGGGCTTATGTTTTTGGTATTACCCAGATTTAGCTAAACGTGATAAATAGACAGACACAAACAATAGTACATGTGATCCAGCCATAATAACCAGTCTCTTAAATAGGTTTCTAGGATTGCCACACTGCCCCTACTGCATGGGCCTACAATATACGCCTGTACTGATCTTCTTCCACAACTGCCCTGCAATAACAGGCTGTATGATACTGGGAGACACCCAATTGTCCTTACATGCCATTTGTTTTCCACAGAGCAGTTTTACAATCATGGTAACAATTCCAAGAGCTGCGCTAAAGTGATAGGCATTATAATATGAATTCAACAAATATTTTTCAAATCCAGATGAAGACCATTGTATGAATGGCAAAATGTATTACTAATGGATGTCGAAAGGCCAGTGTTGGAAAGCCTATAGGGGTGGGCGCTACACCGGTGTGACTGTACGCTACGATATGGATTTGCACCATACAGGTGTTATGCCGAAAAACGCATCCCTGCCTTAGAATGCATGCCGGTGTTCCAACGAGTTGAGCTTTTAAGAGTTTTTTTGGGGTCAGGGGATTTTTAAGGGTTAGGGTTTTAGGGGTGTTTTGGGGGTTAGGGTTAGGGTTTTAGAAGTTTTTGCGTTTTTTTGGGGGTTAGGGTTAGAGTTTTACGAGTTTTTGGGGGCTATTGATTAGGTTCAGTTGTAATATGAATATGTGTCCATATATAGTGTACGTATGTAACCGGTTTATCTACGTTGTGTGATTTTTCTATTACACACTGACGGATCAAGTGTCGCGATAGCAAATTAACAAATTAAAAAAAAAACATTTTGTGTAATTATACGCATTAAACCAAATAACCTGGTTACATATATATATATAGGAGTAGAAACATTAAAACATTTGTAATCAAAAGTAGTAAGATGTAATAATTTACATTATTTTGATGAACTAATCAAAATACAGTTACATTGCCTATTACATTTTAACAACTAGTAATCTGTAAACATATTACATTTCAAAAGTAACCTTCCGACACTACCAAAGACTCCCAACATGGTTGTATCACGTTCAATTTTTATTACCGTACACTCCGTACAGCATAAATTAACTACCAGAATAACTGGTGTACAAATTTCCAATAACCAGTAGATGGCACTGCACTCAACAATCACCAGTAAAGGCGTCCAGTTCAGTAAACGAACCCTTGGTTTTTGAATTCAAAAAAGAAATGTGATTGGTTTTGTGATATAAAATAAAGTAATTAGTCATGTCTCTTTCTTCACTGGTAATGGTTTTCAAAAATCCCAAACTTGCAGTTTTTAAATTTATGCAAATATCCTGCAAAAAGCTCAACAAGTTGCATCGCAAATTTTGAGAAAAAAAAACGCAAATCAAGTGTTTTTCGGCGCAACAATCACAAATAAACTCTTTGAAATCCCGTAAGGACGGGTAAACACTAATTCCCTTCTGTATGCTATGCTAAACCGAGATTTCTGTCGCACATATGGCCGGCTGCTGCATTGCCCGACAGTGCTGAAGACCCCTAGGGTGTCCAGCCTGATCTCCTGGCAACAAAGGTCCTTAAAGGAGCCTTCTGGATGTTCGATGCCGTGTGACATTGTGACCACTGAGGAGGAGGAGTGACAGTTTTCAGGAGGGTGATTCAAACGTTATCAGAAGCACACATACTCAGAGTCTTTAGCTGCCGAACTGGATTCCAGCGTCAGGCCAGTGGGTTGTTCCTTCCATTAGAACACAAAAATATGATTGTGTACAATCTTAAGTGAACAACATAAAAATAGGTATTAGGAAATAAGGACAATCATTACATAACTACTTTATTTACAGTTTATTTAAATTTAAAGAAATGTACATAATGTAATCTCAATACAATATCTGTTATTGTATTCTGTTCTATGTTGATATGGTCTACCTGCACTTATAATGGTAATCCCCAAATAGAAAGGATCATCTGCCAGATTTTTACATTATCAAATTACACTTGCAAACCTTGCCTATGAATAGACTGCATCATTATTCCATGTGCCTTGTGATTGGACAGGGTCCTGCCATCACCAGCTACTGGTGCAAAGAACTGCAGGCCTCCTGATCACTTGTTTTTATTCTATTATTGCCAATTATCAGCCAAATAAATGAAATAGCAACACAGGTAAAGATTCCCGTGATACATGCCAGCTGTAGAATTCAACTTTTTGCATATTATAATGTTTTTATTTGAATTGACAATGAAAATGCTGTTCATTAAATCAATTTAAGAAAATCTTTCTAAAAACCTGTAATTTAAAAATAATGAGAATATGAGACTGTATTGTCAAAATTCCTTCAGTATTTGTGTGCCGTCTTGAAGTATTTTTCTTTCCGTAGTGTCAACTCAGCCCACAGCTTAATTAAAAGTAGGACCTGGGAACAGTAATTGTTGTGCAATTTTTTTATGACACAAAACAAAACAACAAGAAAAAAGCATCTTTGCTTGGTCGATCAACATAAATGACCAAACTTTGAAATTAGCTGAAAAGTGAGTCCTCTGAAAGGAAACCAAGGCAGTTTGAGAATTTGATAAATGTAAAAGTAATGTAGGAACCCTAACAATCCCATCTGAAGTATGTTTATCTATAAACAAGAAAGGACTTTCTTTAGTGGAAGGTAATCAGGTATTCAGGGTAAGCCTGCACATCATGAAATATGACAAACACTTGTGGGCTGCTGACATTGTCCACAACGCTGTCATATAAATCAGAAACATTCCCTGAAGCTTTGACTGGGGGGGCAACCAGACCCGCCGACCCCCGAGTGAAGTCCCCCACCAGCACTCTGGCCCAGTACATGTTCTTGTGCCCCTGGGCATCAGGCTTGGAGTAGGTGTGGCTGGCTGAGTACTTGGGATCCACTGCAAAGTAAGTCCCATTGCCTATCACTGCAGCTGCAGAAAAAACAAATTGGTCATCAAAATGAATCAATGATCTGACAAGTATCAGGTACTGTGTAACTTTAAACAAAGTATACACATAGACCATGCTATTCGTAATGAGGGATGTTGTTTATAACGCACAATATTTCTGTTTGTTTATACCAAAAAGTATTGAATTATACTGAAATATTAAAACATCTGACAATCAGGGGGAAAAAAAAAAAAAAATCAAACCAGGATAAGAACTGCTCCAAATCATGGAACACAGGTAGCTATGGAATGGTCTGAGGAGCAAGAACACAACATTAACCAAAGACCATGATCATTCCCGTCAACGGATCTCAACCCAAAATTTATACTTAGAGATTCCAGAGAAGGAGGTCCCAAAATTATTATTTTTTTAAATCCAAATAACCGTACGAAACAATAGCACCATATCCTTGAAACACAAAAACAGACACTAGTAGAACCTCTGCCAAAACCCAAGGTACTTTATTACAATATTTATTTTGTTCCTTACCACTTGTTGCTAAAAGACGACATTTACAAATAAGGACAAAAGGAGATTCACTTACCATTTTTGCCAGCATAACTGCGATTGAAACCCTGGCTATTGATGTGAGAGATGGTAGTTGCACATGTCCCATGGAAAAGCCGTCTCTCATTATTGCTGTGTTTGTTCTTCTTGTCTACAGCAGCCTTCCTGATCTCGTAAGATTTCCAGAGTGTGTTATTCTGGATCCTTACAATCTGTAGACATAGAAAACAATTTCATGTTAATGAGGGATTGGTGCCAGTTTCTATACATCCCACCTCCCTAGGTTCAGACTACCATCTACACCTTATCTGTCATGGATGCGGGCGGCTCGGGCACGAGAGCGAGGCATGGTGCACAAAAAAGCACAGACAACCCACTTGCGGCTCCAGGAAAACAAAACAGGGTTTATTAAATAAAACAGAAAGAAACTACAAAACCAAAAAGGACCACGAGGGGTCCAACACACAACACACAACACACAACACACAACACACAACACACAACACACAACACACAACACACAACACACAACACACAACACACAACACACAACACACAACACACAACACACAACACACAACACAATGAACCACTGGGGAACTGAACAGAATCAGGAACTAAAATACTAAAGGGGTAACGAGACTAACACAGGACAGGTGAGGCTAATTAACAAAGACCAGGGAAACAGGGCATAGGTGAAACTAAACTCAAAGGAACTAAAAAACAGGGAAACTAAGAACTAACCCAGGACACAGGGAAACAGAAACCAACACTAGGGAATTAAACAGGTAAAGACACAAGCAGGGGCACAAGGAACAAAACCAAAACCAACTACAAAATCAGACACAAGAACTAAAGAAACTCAAATGAAACACTAGGGAGCAAAATACAAAAACAGGGGAGGCGGGATTCAAACACACGACAGAAGGGTACACAGACAACCACATGCTCAACACATTGAGCCACATCATCAGACGGGTAACAGAGGAGAACAAAGACTAACATGAAGGACGGGATGACCAGCAACACCTGCTGGTCAAACGGGGAAGGGACACGGTAGGACCACAGCAGGGGTTGACCCTGACACTTATCTTGTTAACGACATACATACAGCACTTCCATGCATGTCCGATAATGCAGCTATAGGTGTAGTGATAGGATATGACATTATATAATATAAGGTGGTGGCATATGCAAAAAGTTCACGTTCAAGAGCCTAAGTTGATTCACGTTGGTCTCCTGTGTACCTCCTTTTATAATACAACACATGGTGTCAGAAGTGAGTCGATCACACTTCTGAAAAAAGAAAATAATAATAATACTAATAATAAAATTTTTAAAACTTTTGTTGGCATGTTACCGGCAAACCGGGTAACTAGCTCAGGAAAAAAATAAGTGACTTCAAAAAGACGCGACGCAGCACAGGAGCAGCGCACAGAGACGCGAAGACTGCGTGAACTCATAAGGTACATAAACTAGCTGAACATTGCTGTTATGTGCCTCTTCAAGAGGAAATGATAAGAGACAGACTGGTAGTGGGCATAAGGGATCACACATTGTCAGAGAGACTGCAATTATAGACCCAGAGCTGACTCTCAGCAAGGCAATCGCCAAAATAAGACAGAGTGAAGAAATTAAAAAGCAGCAGCATGTACTGAGACAAGCTGACAAAGATATGGTGACTGCAAATATGGATGCAGTGAAGTTCACAGCTAGACCAAAATTTCCACAAAGATAACATGACAATAAACCCAAAGCTTGACCAGCATATTAAAGTGAATGTCAGAAATGTCACAAATAGGGGTACTTTGCAGCAGTCTGCAAAACAAAGAAAAGAGTGAATGAAATAAATACCACAATTACTGCGCCTGAAGAGGTGGGGACACTGTTCTTGGAGGAAGCGACTTTAGCTAATTCAGCAACTGTGTGAGAAACAACAGTTACAGTGAATGGTGAACAGTTCTTACTCAAGCTGGATACAAGAGCTGCTGTGACTGCAAGCATGGTGCCCTCTGCCACACCACAAGGATCTCGCGTGGACCAAGTAACACAATTCAGGTGAATGGACAGTTTAATGCCAAACTGGGCTACAGGAACAGAGCAGTGCAACAGGCCATATATGTGATACCAGGATTAGTTTCACCATTGCTGGGTTAACTGGGCATCCTCAGTACAGTGGCCACAATAGGAACATCCATTCCAAATTACAGGGAACTGTATCCTAAAATTTTCAGTGGCTTAGGGAAATAGTATAAAATTAAGTTAAAGGACCCAGCTACTCCTTTTGCCCTGGCTATGCCACGCCAAGTACCCTTGCCTTTAATGAAAAAGGTACAAGAAGAACTGAAGCGGATGCAAGATTTAGGAGTTATTGGGCCCATGGAACGAGTAACTGAGTGGTGTTCTGGTATGGTTGTAGTACCAAAACCCGATGGTAAAATTAGGATGTGTGTCGATTTAACCCGCTTGAATGAGAATGTGTGCAGGGAGAGACACATTCTTCCGACACTTGACAAAACACTGGCAAAACTATCCGGAGCAACATTTTTTTCCAAACTGGATGCCACTGCGGATTTTTGGCAGATCCCTTTACATAGGGATTCAGCCTCACTCACAACCTTCATCACTCCCTTTGGTAGGTACTGCTTCCATCGCCTTCCCTTTGGGATTTCGTCAGCTCCTGAACATTTTCAGAAGAAGCTGACCCAGATGCTGGATGGCCTTGAAGGAACGATCTGTCATGCTGACGACATCCTGGTCTTTGGCACTACACAGGAGGAACACAATGACCGTCTTCACAGGGTTTTACAGAGACTTGAGCAGTGGGGCCTGACGCTGAATGACTGAAGTCAGTTTGCAGTGACCGAGGTCAAATCTCTTGGCCACATTATTGGTGCTCCAGGCATACGGCCTGAGCCATACAAAATAAAGGCGGTTTCTGACATGCCTGTCCCTAAAGATGTGGCTGATGTTAAGAGATTTCTTGGCATGGTCAACTACGCAAGGAAATTCTCCCCTAACATTGCAGAGTTGACAAGGTCACTCAAGGAGCTCTTAAAAGCAGAGAACTACTGGACCTGGGGCAGTATACAACAGCAAGCTTTTGAATGAGTGAAACAGGAACTCAACTCTTCGGCAGTCCTTGCACAATATTGCCCAGACAGAGAAACAAGGGAATCAGTCCTCTGACTGTGGAAGACTTAACCCTTCAGAGCGAGGTGAGCGCCTTTGTTCAGCAGCTCATACAACAACTGCCAGCAACTGATGAAAAGTTAGCTCAGGTTCGGAGAGCTCAAAAAGAGGATATGAATTGCAGACAGTTGTCCACTTTGATTGATACTGGGTGGGACAGACTGAATTCCACCCAACATTTAAAACCATTCTGGCAGCACCGGCATGACCTGCTAACTGTGGATGGCCTTCTCATGAAGGGAAGGATAATTGTTATTCCAGAAAGCATGCAAGATGAAATTCTTGAGAAACTACTTCAAGGTCATCAGGGAATTGTGAAGTGCTTGGCCAGGGCCCGAGAGACAGTGTGGTGGCCAGGCCGATCTATGACCAAAAAGATTAAGGACAAAGTAGGAGAGTGTGAAACCTGTGTGAAAGACAGACATGAAGCTCCGGAGCCTCTGCTAACCGCATCCTTACCCTCGCGCCCATGGCAGCATATAGCAGCAGACTTGTTCCAGTGGAATAAGGGTCAGTATTTAGTGGTAATCTTTGGTTGACATCAGGGTTGGGGCCATTCCGGAATTAATTCATCAATTCCAGTCCAAATCAGGAAATGGAACTGGAGTTGGGATTGGAAAAAAAACTATGGAGAACAGAATTGGAATTGAATTCGAATTTCAGGGAGATTTAAATTCCAATCCAGTTCCATTTTCTGATTTGGATTGGAATTGACGAATGCATTCCAGAATGGCCCCAACCCTGGTTGGCATGGTGTCCCGGAAACATTTGTATCTGATAACGGACCACAGTTTTCGGCAGAGGAGTTTGGAGACTTGGCACGGGACAGGGCTGGACTGGCCATCTGGCATACCGGGCAGTGCCCGGTGGGCCGACGTACATTTTTGGGCCAATTTACGTACATAATTTACCCAAAAAAGTATATTATAAATAATTTTTATCAACCGCAACGTTCCATTGGTTGATTTTCTTGAAGGACATTGGGCTAATCCAATGAAATCTCTCAGCCCTCCTCAGCCTGCCCCTCCCTCCCCTTTTTGCCTACACGTAAGCTCGCACACAGTCAGAGTTAACAATAACATAAAAATAATGTTTTGGGATGTGCTTAATATTAATAATAATAGTGAATTAAAACAGAAAACGTAAAATAAGAAAAAAGTTAAAAGACTTCGGATTAATACAATTTTAAAATGATAAAAAAATTATTAGAGACACATCTTCACTAAATAGTATCTGGGCCAAAAGTGTGCAAATGCTCAACATTGGAAATTATTACAAGACTTATTTTATTCAGTCAGACTTAAAACATGCAAAATAATATTAGCCTATAGAGTTTGTGCACAAACTGTGTGTGTATGAGAGAGAGAATCGCCTTTATAGCCTTCATTTTTAAATAATGCTATAAGTAGATTTGGTGTCCAACTTAGGGGTATTTTAGCTTGCCATAAAGTTACAGTTTGCAGGTGTTACAGCTTACAGTTATCATGTAATATTAGTAAAAATGCTGAAATGGATGATTTATCATTCATAGGTAACCAGAGAAATAACACTAGTGAAATTAACATTCCTGCCTCTCTCTCTCTCTCTCTCTCTCTCTCTTTCTCTCCGTGTGTTTAGTCAAGCCAGACTGTTGAAATAGGAGTGGAGGAGTCACAGGGCAAAATATATGGGGCATTGTAATTGTGACACTGTGACCATCTCTCCCAAGATGAATCCCTGAGTAGTGAAAGAGCATATCAGATTTTTAACATGGTTACTCTCTTCCTTGTAGGCTGCTGCATTTTATTTTAATTTTTGAAATCACACAATGTGCACATACACTCACCTAAAGGATTATTAGGAACACCATACTAATACAGTGTTTGACCCCCTTTCGCCTTCAGAACTGCCTTAATTCTATGTGGCATTGATTCAACAAGGTGCTGAAAGCATTCTTTAGAAATGTTGGCCCATATTGATAGGATAGCATCTTGCAGTTGATGGAGATTTGTGGGATGCACATCCAGGGCACGAAGCTCCCGTTCCACCACACCCCAAAGATGCTCTATTGGGTTGAGATCTGGTGACTGTGGGGGCCATTTTAGTACAGTGAACTCATTGTCATGTTCAAGAAACCAATTTGAAATGATTCGAGCTTTGTGACATGGTGCATTATCCTGCTGGAAGTAGCCATCAGAGGATGGGTACATGGTGGTCATAAAGGGATGGACATGGTCAGAAACAATGCTCAGGTAGGCCGTGGCATTTAAACGATGCCCAATTGGCACTAAGGGGCCTAAAGTGTGCCAAGAAAACATCCCCCACACCATTACACCACCACCACCAGCCTGCCCAGTGGTAACAAGGCATGATGGATCCATGTTCTCATTCTGTTTACGCCAAATTCTGACTCTACCATTTGAATGTCTCAACAGAAATCGAGACTCATCAGACCAGGCAACATTTTTCCAGTCTTCAACTGTCCAATTTTGGTGAGCTCGTGCAAATTGTAGCCTGTTTTTCCTATTTGTAGTGGAGATGAGTGGTACCCGGTGGGGTCTTCTGCTGTTGTAGCCCATCCGCCTCAAGGTTGTGCGTGTTGTGGCTTCACAAATGCTTTGCTGCATACCTCGGTTGTAACGAGTGGTTATTTCAGTCAAAGTTGCTCTTCTATCAGCTTGAATCAGTCGGCCCATTCTCCTCTGACCTCTAGCATCAACAAGGCATTTTCGCCCACAGGACTGCCGCATACTGGATGTTTTTCCCTTTGCACACCATTCTTTGTAAACCCTAGAAATGGTTGTGCGTGAAAATCCCAGTAACTGAGCAGATTGTGAAATACTCAGACCGGCCCGTCTGGCACCAACAACCATGCCACACTCAAAATTGCTTAAATCACCTTTCTTTCCCATTCTGACATTCAGTTTGGAGTTCAGGAGATTGTCTTGACCAGGACCACACCCCTAAATGCATTTAAGCAACTGCCATGTGATTGGTTGATTAGATAATTGCATTAATGAGAAATTGAACAGGTGTTCCTAATAATCCTTTAGGTGAGTATATATCCTCTGGTATGTCATGTGCTTTCGCATATCATATAAATAATCATAGTGGGCCGCCATGACCAAAAAATGCCTGGGCCATTTTTTTGGTCCCAGTCCAGCCCTGGCATGGGATTACAACTTTATACATGTTACAAGTAGCCCCCATTATCCTCAAAGCAATGGTGAGGCAGAGCAAATGGTGAGGACTGTGAAGGCCATGCAGCAGAAAAATGCAGACCCTCAAAGCGCGCTCATGGCATATAGGGCAACACCATTAGCCCACGTAGTGTCACCAGCACAACTCCTAATGGGATGTAACATCCGTACCCCACTTCCTGTCAGTCCGGATAGCTTCAAACCTGCATGCCTTTGAAAGAATAGATCGGCAACTGAAAACAAAACAAGCTGTGTGGTACAATGCACAGCACCAAGCTAAGGAGAGACCATCCCTCCAGCCAGGACAGAGAGTCTGGATAAAGAACAGTCCACATCCAGGCAGTGTCGCAAGTTGCGCTAGAACCCCAAGATTTTACGAGGTAGAGACACCAACAGGACGGCTCAGACGGTACCGCTCTCATCTGAGGGTCATCCCTTCAGTGTCAGGAGGATTGTCATGTCACAGACATTCTAGGACTGGGTGTAGGATTAAAGCACCTTCCAGACTGGATTTGTAGCTTGTTGTGTGTATAAGAGGGGCAGAATAATCCCCATACCACAACAGAGGGGCTGGGCAGTCTACCCCACCTCACAGGTTTTTCACCTTTGGTGTGAGGGGGGAAAAAAAGTTAAGAATGTTCATTTTATATTTAAATTTATCCTGGTGTAATCACTGGAAAAAAAACGGGGGGTATATAGAGTAGTGAATTTGGATTTTGAAATTTGTTTTTGGGCAAAGTTCATGTTAAGTAGAATGTTAATTGTTACAGAGAAATATAGTAAACCTTGGAAGAGTTACTTTGTTAAAGGGAATTACCTAACCTGAATGGGGGAGGTGTAGTGATAGGATATGACGTTATATAATATAAGGTGGGGGCATGCGGTCTCCGTGTACCTCCTTTTATAATACAACACAATAGGGACTTTAACAAAAGCAGTATAAAAATATGCTCAGTCATTATGATTTCCAGTATTAACTTTGTGTTTGGTCTGAAAATCTAGTCCAGTAAAATCATCCCATTCGACATCTATAATATCCATCTCTGGCTCACAGACCTGGAAACCATGCTGCTGTTTCAAGCCATGATCTCTCGATTTCATAGCATCTTGCCTGTACTGTTTTACTGTAACTTCTGGTTCAATTTGAACAAAGTACATGTAATAAACCATAAGCACAATAAATTTAATATTTACGGAATCAGTTACGTCAATGACCAATATTTGTTATTGATTGACTTTTGATAAGCCTATCTACAAAATTAATAAACATAAATGTATAACTGAAATAATTATGATTAAAACTGGAATATCTAGTAAGATACCAAAGAACCAACAATGACTATCAGCTGCTCAGGGTGACCTGGTAGTACCTTAATAATCTTGTTGCTTAGACCGGTCTTCCTGAATTCGGCCTCTACTCGTTGGTATTCTGTAGAGCTGGTTCCCAGGGGCACTTCAAATAGTTCAGAACCCTTCATGTCATCCCAATCACCCGGAAGACCTTCCGCAGCTGATGAAGAAAAAAGAAATGTAAAATGTAAATTGCATAGTTTGTATCTCTTGTCTTTAGAGAAGTTCTGCACAGGGTCCTTAGTCAATGTTCAGCTGGACTTGCATTTGTCTAGAGCAATAAAATTACTTTGACCACTATTAAATGTACAATTACACACAATCTATACTAAAGCAAATTACCTTTCAGCTCTTTTCTTTTGAGCTTGACAATTTGTCTTCCACTGAAAGCTTCCTTAGAAGTTAAATCAGCCGTATATTCCAAATTATTGATGTTTATTTCAACTTTAGCACAACGGTTATCAAAGGCCTGTTCAAGGATAAGATTGGTGAAGGAGTCAAAAGGAAGGAATGTTCCGGAAGCGTCATGCTGCCACTCCACCATGGCACCCACAAGGGCCGCTTCACGCTTGCGTCTGTCCAAACTCTCCACCTTGCGCATCATTTCCTTAATACTATCATTGGCTGTCAAAACATCTCTGGAGAGGCCCTCTAGTTGGATGATGGAGTCAGTGCCTCGCTTCTCTAGATGAATGCTCACTGTCAACTTCTTCTGCAGGTCCTGAAGCTTCCTACAGTCCTCCTGAGTGAATAAGCCAATACAACTGTCCTTGATGGTATGTTCCATTTGTTCTTTCATGATGAGGTCCTGGACATACTTCTTGGCCTTGGACACCTCCTCATGGCTCTCTCCGCAAAAATGAAATATGGCTGGAGCGAACTCTTCTCCTACTATGGTGAAATCTTGTTCGACATCAGGTGGAACACTGGTACCTCCAAACACACTAGTAATTGTGTCTGTTTGATAACAAATGGAAAGTTATGAACAGAGTTCATTTTACAACATTTTCAAATACTAGAAGTGTGTTAATTAAACTAATCATTCTGCATTAAAAATGGACTTTCTGTCAGTTGCTAAAGGCACAGAAGGAACATGGAAGAACATTTTGCATTTAAAAGTACATTTTAGTGAGTCTAAGTGATAAGACACTAAATATGTCTGTGATCCTCTGATACCTTTTAATCTTGAGAATATACTCTTCTCCTCTGGCTGATCTGTGCCTTCTTTTGTCTTCAGGCTCCTGTGAAAGTCGGCCATCATCCCTGCTTGGAAAACTACGATCTTCACACTCTTCAGAGACTGTCCCTTCTTGATCTTCTCAAAGTCTACCATGGCATTTATCATGGCATCTGCCACCAGAGATGGGCTTACTCCTCCAGCACCTGGGAGATGTGCAAAATAGATATCATTTCTTTACAGAGTGACCTGTTCACTCTTCTCTCACTCCTGCTCATTGCCAAGTGTATTGCTTTCTTTGATAATATATTGTAAAGGGTTATGGTGGATGGATGTATTATGTATGTTTGTTTGCTTTTTGAGGGGGGGGGGGATTCTACCAACTGGGGGACTTTTTTCTGATTTTTATCAGTCTTCCGTGTGAACGAAATGGGTCAGCTGATGGGTTGGAGGGCGTGTCCTCGGCATCCAATTATTTTGCACCCTGACACTCCTCATGAATATAAAAGCGGAAGAGGGATTTACGTGAGGTTTGGCCGAGTTGTTGATTGTGCCTGGAGACTCCTGTAGGTATACTGCTTATATTGAAAGTCTTGATTTTTAAAATTCTTCATTTTAATCAGTGAAAGGGTGAATAGTGGTCAAAGTGTTAAACAGATGGGGGCTTTTCCAGCTCCCGTCTCCACCGAAATGAAATGTTGGTTTTAAGATTCAAAACTCTGTTTGAACTGAAATCGTTTGCTACATTCAGAAAGGCTCGTGTTTGTTAATCGAACACAATCATGCGCTTAAGCAGGTGCGCTTGGTTTTACGACTAATATTTGCAGGTTTGTTGTGTTTGTATTTAATAGAACTGCATGTTTTGTTATGTTGTTAGTTTCAAATATGTTTTTGTTATTTGGTGTATAAATGGCAGGGTTGGTATAAGAAACAGTGTTGTGTCCAGATAAATCGGTTAGAATAAACGCAGTTATTTTATCTTTTCTTTTGTGTTCATCCTTACAAGCCTGTACTTTATCTAGTGGGGGTATAAGTTGCTATTTGTGGCAGTGATTAACTCGTCTTATATTTAGTTATTACAGGCCAACTGCCCCTTACAATACAGTTTATTTTTGGAAATTAACCAACCCCTCCAGCAAACCCCCAGCGTTCCGGTTAGGTGTTACTATCGAGCTGGCCGATCCCAGCAAACATGCACAGAACCATCATGTATAAACAGCTGTAGCAATGATCAGCTTGGAACTTTAGCTATAAGAAAAACAAATCTGTATGTTGTCAATAATGTCAGGGGAAGCACATGTAGTTTATAGGTCGTCTTCTGTGTTAGTGAAGGACTGGGGATTATTCTCCCCAGAATGTCTTCCTGGAGGCTGCGCTCTTGGTAGAGACAACCCAAAGAGGTGTCCAAAATACATCTTTAGAGAGTTTTTATGATGTCGTTTTATAACATCTTGTAAACATCCAGTATTGAGTCCTGTACCTGACTTGCGCTCCCACAGATGCCCAAAAAAATCTAACCAGACATTCAAACACTGAACTGCACACCTACATCCAAGACGGACTATAGTCAGACGTCCGAATACTGAACCTGAGTTGCCTGTCATGCAGACGTTCAGATGTGGTCCTGGACCGACTGACCCAATATAGACAATCTACACATCTGGCAGATGTCTCATGTTTGCTGGGAAAAGCTACCCACACGAAAGCTACACAGAGCCTAATCTACACCAATGGACACTGTTTGCAACTGGCACCCAGCACTAATAGCTAGGAAAACACGACGGAATATACATAGAATATAGAAAAGAAAAATCATAAAACGACACAGAACTGGTCATTCACAATTAACTTTGCTTACTTACCAGTGCCAATGGCCGGAAAAGAGACGGAAACAAAACGTTTCTCTTCACACACCTGAAGCACCTTGTAGACCACCTCCTTGATTTTATTGGGGTCAGTCTGCCCGACAATGTGAATTATGTTTTTACAGGACAGCTGTCCCGGCTGGGTGAGTAAATAACCCTTGTGTGGCTGGGAACCTGAAAGAGTGAATATATTAAAAACAAAAACAACAACTTTTGTGCACAGTGGGAACCAACTAAGCAATTAAGCATGACCCAGTGTTTAACTGGGGAGGGGGGACAGAGTCTGACGGGATCAACACAATATTGGTTTGAAAATAGAAGGATAAAATATCCTTTTCAGCAAAAAAGAAAATAAAAACCAGACTCAGATATCTGTATTAAAGACCAATTCTGGTGCCACAACAGGTATCTGATCGGGTTTACAGGATGGGAGAAAGGGAGGGACGAGTGAATCAGCACAAAGCACAGACCTAACTTTACTTCCCAAAATGGCCTCCTGTTATCACAATACATTCCAATCTGAGGAATAACCGTCTACATTAACACTGATTTTTTTGTTGCCATTTAACAATAACAAATCTTGTTTAGGCAACAATGCAAAGATCCAGGCAGGAAGAGACACTACTGGTGTAATTCCGGACAAGAGCAACTAAATTTTAAACATCTAAAAGAAGCAGCACTTTAATATTTGACCTCACGTGCTAATTTTGTCCTTAAGCTCCCCACTGTGAGGCTTTTATTCATGCACTATGGAGGATCAAAGTGACGGAAATAGTTGTAAGAAGCACAGACTGCAAGACTTACCCAACCTTTTACATTCGTCCTCCACAGCAAAGCCAGCTGCCATCAGAATTGCTCTGGAAACACCTGCAGTAACCATGGAGACAAGGAATGTGGACTAGCTTGGTGATAAAGATGCAAAGCAATGGCATTTCTAGCCGATATCTAGGTGGAAGCTTAATGCGTCTATGATTAACTGATATGGTCCTGGACCGACCAACGCAATATATTCATGATCTAGACGTCTGGCAGAGGTTTCACTAAAAAATATTGTCAATGTAATTGAATTGCATTTTACAGGAAACCAGAAGAGGTTTTCCCAAAATGAATATATATCATGCAACAATCACCTGTTTTGAGAGTGAATGATTCATTAGAGGAGTTGACAATGGCGTCCGTGTTCTGCTTGGTGATGTCTCCAGAGGACACCTCCAACATCAGGCTTCCTACACGCATCATATACACACCCAGGGATGGTGTAGAGATTTGGCTAAAGAATCCTAGATGGAAGAAGAAAGACCATGAAGGTAGACGTGATTCTGCAGGTATAAAAATTAAATTAGTAACTACTTGGTTGGTGAAACTGCTGAAATATTTCTTTGAATTACAATTTAGCGAAACACTTCAAATGACCAAGATTAAATGCAGCTTCCATTTGAGTAGTATCCCCTGCACCTTCTCTCATGCCGTGACTATATGGAGTTTAATGAAGACTCAGGCCTGGTGTTAAAGGGCCCTGGACCCCCCATGAACAGCCCAGTGCCCCCACCCCCTTAAAATCCTTAGCTCAGAGTAAACTCTTATATCAAACAGACTTCTCTTGGCATGGAAAATGAGAACCACGTGAGTTTTCCTTTTGTCTTAAGTGACTTTTGTGAATGTGCATATCACAGTGACAGAAGTTGCCCCCCCAAAAGTGAAATGCCCCCTGCAAGTGCTTATCTCTGATGACTTCCTACCAGAGGAGCTCTCTTGCAAAGGACCAGAGGGGCCAGTAGCCTGTGGAAGTTCATCATGCTGCCCGTACTGCCCCCTATGGGTCTGCTTATAGTCTGCAAACTGTCTTCTGTAACACTGGAATGGAAAAATGGACAGATGGACTCATAAATACAATGATACCATTTGAACTACCTCAAAATAGCAATTGTTTTACAAAGAGCTTTGAATGCAAAGCAGGAGCATCTTCAGGTTCCAATACAATTAAATATGTCAGAATCCAACAACCCCAGAGAAAGCTATGACTGCATAATGAAACAATTCAGGAAGTGGGAACATGACCAGAATTTTCGACCAGCATTAAAAATTTGATCATTTTTAAACCATTACAAGATTTCCACAGCACAAAACAGTTGTTTTGTTATTTTTAAAAGATTCCTGCTGAGCTACTGAAATGAAGTTGGCCTTTGGTATCCAGGGGGATCGGTTCCACGAACTCCGGCAGATACCAAGATCCACGGACGTTCAAGCCCCTTATATAAAGTGGCGTAGTATTTGCATATGACCTAATCTTCCTGTGTATTTTAAATCATACCTAGATTACTTATTACCTAATACAACGCAAATAACAAGAGAAAATACAGCAGACAAATAAATGACTTGATAATGTAAAATAAAATCATTTTTTTCTGCCTTCACTTTAAAGACTCAAGATCATAATACTGAATTTCAACCAGCAGCCTTCGTTATCAACACGATAAAGCAGGAAAAATGGATGACGCCAACTTGCCCCCCCCCCCAATTGAGCTGAAAATGATGATGAGTCAACCCAAATTACACTTGCAATACAGTGCTTGGCACACAGCAAATTGAAGTTCTTCGCAATTTTCTGAATTTTATTTTCCAATGAATATTTTCTGCAGTTGGTTGAATCCGCAGATGTGGGATCCGTGGATAAGGAGGGCTGACTGTACTATACTTTTACGGGGAGCCAAATACAAAACCAGTATGAAAAATTTGATGGAAATCCTGGCTTACAGCAATAGTTTCAGAATCTTCAGGGTGCAGAATGATGTCAACCTCTGACAGGTGTTTCGGGGCATGCCTTTGACTGTATGTCTGAACCTCAGACAGCAACAGTTTGGCCACCAGGTCCTTGGGGAAGCCCAGGTTACCGGTACCAAGAGAAGGGACAGAAATCGACTTCATCTTGTGCTTTTCAGCTGCTGTCAGGCATCTCTGGATGATGTCAATCAATATCTAAAGAACAAAACAAAAACTGGTGACATACATTGTAAACATTGCTCAAATAATCCATAAAACATCAGCTTTTGACTGATTCTAAATGCCATAAATTCGAATTTTCTTTCTTAAGCAAGCATAACTCAATAATCAATGTGAATCCGATAAACACTGAATAAGCTTTATGGCACCAACCACTTATCCAGTACAGGTTTGCAGCGATAATGGGGTTTATATTCCAGGAAACAAGATAAGATAAGATAAGATAAGATAAGATACGAAGCTTTATTGTCATTGTCACTTGACAACAAAATTGTGAAAGTGCAGGTGACTCAATGTTTGAAGCATGAGTAATAAAAGAATATATAAAAAAATATACAAATTGCACTGACTATACAAATTGCACTGGAAGACATGAGCCAGTTCGTCACAGGACACGCGCTCCATCAAATGGGCAATCTAGTGTCAAAATTTCAATTAAACACATGTTTTGGGCTTTCAGTAATACAATGTAAACCCAAACAGAACTAGAGCTGTCACGATTACTCAATTAAATGATTATTTAAAAGCATCGATTACTTAGCAATATAGTGAAAGCATTACATGCATGTAAGCACATTAATAGCAAATGAAAATGCAGTCCTCTGTCAGTTTTCCAAAGCAGAACTTTAATATCAGCACAGCAGGACTGCAATGTAAGTACATGTTAAAAGGGGACATCCAGGTTTGGCGGACTCACCCAAAAATGCAAAGTTTAGTCATAGGAATGATCACCTAAGTTTCATGATTACACTCCTCATTTTATGAATCCTAATTTACGAGTTCATGATGTTGAAGTTGTGATTATGAATCACAGTTCAAACATTTACAACTGCAGTACTACGTTTACTAATCAACAGTTATGTGGGGAAAGTGACATTGCCAATAGCTAAAGGATTCTGACAAAAAATGCTCATTGTTGTCAAGTTCTAGTGAGTGTGCAGCAAATGGAGAGCTCCAGAGGACAGAGGGGCTAACAGTGGAGGTTCTTAGCCACAGGCTACAAATTAAAAGTCACTCGATGAGTACAATAGGCCTATGTGTCCAGGAGTAAAAACAGTGTAATGAAGTAATAACAATAATGTAAAAACTGGAAGAAGGAAATTAGTAAGTGCGATCTGCAATCTGAGAATGACATTTTATGAAAGAAAACACAAATGGAAATACAATTACCTGCTCTGATTTGCCGGATCCATTGTCCCAGAAAGGACAAACTGTATGGAACACCTGTTCACACTTCAGGTCATAGCCATCAGTGACCACCATACTTCCGTGCTCTAGTGTAGATTTCTTGGCCTTGTCATATACAGCAGACTGTATCTTGGTGCCGGCAGCTGATAAAATTGCCTGAGACACAGCCCCTTTCTTAAGGTTCAGGCCTTCAGAGATGGTGTTAACAATCACAGTCGTCTAAGGATTAACATAAGAGAGACATACGTTAGCATGTCCACATTTTAACATGGAACATGGTTACATGAATTCAGTATGAAGCAGCCCAGTTATCAAATCTTCCGTGTCATGAAAGTTGCTTTGCCATGTAATAAGCTTTTCACTCACCATCTTCAATCTAACAATAAAAAAATAATGACAAAAAAATTCCAAACTCATCCTGTATTACTGTGCAGAAAGAATTTAATACAGGCAGTGGCCAGGTTCTGAAAAACATCCCTTCCCTCAGTCTGTCTTTAAGTCAAATTTGGAGGTAAGGTGAAAAAAATCCTTATACATTACAAAATAATTATACAGAAATAATGAAAGTACATACAGTACTTTACCTTGAGCAGATGAACTGCTGAAGCCACACAATGTTTCACGAGCATCACAAAGTAGTGCGTGTGTCATTATTTAACCCAAATTTTAATATAACAGGCTTTATGGCAGTCCGTTCATAAGTACGAGTCAGACATTCTTAACCCAGGCACTGAATGTATGGTGTACAGTGTGTACCATGTGTCTCTAACAGACTGCCAAGGGGCAATGTAAGTTTGCACTATGTAACTTCACATATGGGCTACAAAGTGGAGGCGAGTCATAGACAATGAGACTGTGATCCATCTTGATTCATTTATAACTTTTGAATAAAACACCTTTCCTGGTACTCACTGCTGCATCTTGAATGTTTCCTGTTCTAAGGCTGATTCTAAGACCTTCTCCAGTGTGCATCCTCTCCAGCACTTCACCCCTCGTAGCCTTTCTGAGTGGCTGGACATTGGATCCCAGAGCAGACCTTGTCCTGCTAGTGTCTTCCAAGAAAACTGGCTTGCTTGGGCGTAACATCAGCTGTACTTGCTGCTCAGAAAAAACTGTCTTCACAGCCTCAGTCATGGCTTGCGCGGTCTTTTCATCATGGTTCACTAGGTGAATCTCATTCAGAGAGCTACTCCCTGGGATGTGGTCCACACAGTGCTCATGGACCACTGCTGCAATGGTCTCTGCGCAGAGATCCAGTGGGAATCCAAAAATACCAGAGCTGATAGCTGGGATGGCTACAGAGCGGCACCCCTTTGCCACGACCAGATTCAGAGCCTGCCTGACAACACGCCTGAGAAGCCGCACAGCGGTGCTTCTGTCCCAGTCAGAGAACCTGGGCCCAACTGCATGGATAACATACTGACAGGGAAGTTGGCCCGCTTCTGTGATGATGGCATCGCCAGGTTTAAGATCTCCATTCCTGCTTCTGTAGCGATCACAGACATCCTGTAACTGTGGCCCGGCAGCCTGAAGGAGGGCCAACGCCAGACCCCCAATATGCTGCAGACCTTCATTTGAGGCATTGACAACCACATCAGCTTGATACTTGCATAGGTCAGCTTTGGCAACTGTGATAATCAATCCATTGGGCATCTGTACCTTACAGTAAGTTGACACACTGCCTACTTCCTCCATTTCTTCCGGTATCACGTCCTCCTGTAACACCACCATGCAGTTAGTATCCTTCAGAATCATGGTGTTGAACACGTCTTGTTTCTCCAGAAAATATTTCTTTGCTCCAGGTTTGACAATCTTCAGGAAATCTACATAAAGAGAGTTTACTATTTTTTGAAAGAAGCTCTTCACTTCCTGGACAGAGTACTGTGTTCCATTCAGTTGTATACGGGGTCTCTTTGACTCAAAAAAGACCTCAGCATCTTTAGAGGTTAGAAAAGTCTTCCAAGTCTGTATTTTCTTCTCTTGAATGAATTTTATGACTGCAGCAGATTGGACTTGGACAACCTCTTGCACGCGTATATATCTGTTGATAAAATCAGACAGGCTTTCACAGACTTCTTTCACATCTTCACAAAATCCAGACACTGTGATTCTATCTTGGGCAGTAAGCTTTATGGTCACTGTGTTCTTCTTAGATGAGCTGTAAGTGTCCTTTAACTTTTTGTATAATATCTGCCACTCAGTTCTGCTCAAGACAGCCCGGTCCTTAACGGCAATATTCTGAAATGTCAGAGCATCCTTCAATCGTCCCTGAGCGTCAGCCAGAGTCTTGTCAGAATTTCCAGTCAGCACCACGTTGGAACCATCAATCCCGTAAACAGCAGCGATGCCGCAAGAGGTAAAGAGGTGAGACGACATCTCTTCACTGTTGACAGCACTGAGAAAACTCAAAATATCAGGTTCAATCTCCACCTGCTTCTGTTTAATTTTCAGTCGATGTTCTAAAATCCAACTTTTCAAGTGAAGCACTTCAAAAAGTAAACCAGACAGAATCAGTTTCTTGACATCAGATTTGTATGCATAAGTCATCTCTGGGTAATGACTGGCTTCCTGCTGGAGGCCATCTTGCTGCAGTATGTAGAACATGCCTGGGGGCACCTGCAGCTCTTCAGAGACACTTTGAGTCGCTCTCTCTATTTGATTGGTGACTTTGTGCACGATTCCCTCAACCACTTGCTTCAGCCGATCAACATCTTGAACTAAGCCTGCAACTGTCAGAACCCCTTTGGTCTGATCATGCAGTAGGATGACGTCTTGTTTTGCTACCGAGGAAATTTCCTTTTCACCCACCGTCCACACAGGGTTATTCACAACACATTCAATGGTCTTGTACTTGGTCATTATGTTCTGGAATGCGTCTGTCGCATTCTTTTTCCAGCTGTCTATGTGCTTGACTGACACACACTTCTGTTTTAGCAAAGTAGGCAAAGGAGTGAGTTTGACATCAGAAGTATCCAGGTGCACTTCACAGAAGTATTTACTCATTTCTTTGTTGATGGTTCTAATTTCATTTCTCTTTTGCAGAAATTTCCACACAGCAGGATGAATACTTTCAGTAAAAGGATCAGGCAACTTCCATCTTGGTCTGTCTTTTCCATATAGGGCTGTTCCGATAGACGTATAGAAGGGATAAATATTTACAGGGACTTTTGAAATGTGATGTTTCCTTCCTCGTATGGTTTCTGTGACTAAAAGAAAAAAATTATATTTAATAAAAAATAAATGTAAATGTCATGTAAAGTATGGATGCTAGTAGTATCATTAGGGGTGACGTTACCTTCAGGGTCCAGAAAGGTGACTATGGCGGCTTGTTCTTCAGGAATCATTTTGATGGCCTCTATGTCTCCTCCTCCTTCCTTCTTCCTCTCAAAGTAAAGTTGTAGCATATCCTCCATAACATGAGGGGGCAGATTCTCTACCCTCACACTCCTGGTACGCTCCAGAAGCCTGGCATTGAATCCAGACTGCTGGAATCTGTTGTTCTTTCCACACTTCAACAGGAACTGTGTAGCATCTAGAGAAAAACATATTACTGACTAGTAGTTAAAATGTAAAATTGCTGTACCACCATTAGTGTATTTCTTCTACTGATCTACCAGGATACACAAAGGAACCTGGGAAAGCTATTTGTTAAATTCTAAATATCAAAGAAATAAGAAGCAGATCACAAGAAAAATATTACAAATTTTCAGAAAACACCCAGTTTCACTTTAAATTAGAAATAAATAATTAATAATTAACATTACATGCAGAAAGAATACAGTGTCATACCATTGGTGTTTTTGAAAGATACGACTGCTGTCTGTCTCTCATATATCATTTCCTGACTGAAATCAGTCTCTGTCAGATCAATGATGTTCTTCACCATGAAGACCAGCATTTCTTCAGTGAAGTTCTCTGTCACCTTTTCTAGAACAATAACAGGCTGCTGGGGAGACCCCTCAGCTCCTGTTGGAAGTTCACCATCAGCCTGTGAGCCCGAACCTTGAATATCTGGAATATTAAAAATTATATTTATGTTTGAAGATGAATGGATACACATGTGACTCAAATGTTTGAGCAAAATTGCTGTAAAATAGGTTTCAGCATAATGCTGAAAATTGTCTCTAAACGTTGAATTCCTTAAAATCATTTGCCTTGATAGCACTTTCATAAACAAAAGGCATCTGGCTTAAGCAGGGAATGACAAGTGACGAGTATTTTCTATTTCCCAGAAATCCACAGGTGTTCCTGGATGCTTTGCTCAGACCTGCTTATTTTCTATAGGATGACATACTTTTCCAAGGTATGTCTCTGTCAATACAATAACTGCTTGTCTCAAAGCATAGCCTGAGGTAAGATGTGTCTACGTCTTGCTAATGACTACACCCCCTATTTTTTCTTACCCTTCTTTAGTTTAGCTTTTATTTTCTCTTCTTTTTCTTTTCTCTCCTCCATATATCACGTCTAACACCATGATTCTGCATAAACGCATCACACATAACATACGCACACAAGCAGCACATAAACAGACCATACACATAGGCACGTCACACACGCATGTACATCACACACACACAGATGTACACAGGCACTCATACGCACATATAGGCACAGGTGGGCATACGCATGCACACACACACACACACACACACACACACACACACCTAGCAAGCTCCTCACACCCGGCGAGTTAGTTTAAACATGAGCACAATAAGGTTTGTCACATGGAATGTACGTGGTGTCGGCTCCAGAGTAAAGAGGCTAAAAGTTCTTAATCACCTGAGAGAATTACAAGCAGACATTGTCCTCCTACAAGAGACACATCTGTCCAAAACAGCAGCAGATGCACTCACCTCACCACAGTTCCCTCATGTATATTCAGCTGGATACAACTCAAAACAGAGAGGAGTGGCCATACTGATTAATAAAAATTATACACTTTACCACCATTAACACTATTACAGACCCAGAAGGTAGATTCATTATAGTTAACTTATCTATTCAAAACATGAACATATGTATCGCTAGTGTATATGGCCCAAATGTTGACGACTCCTCCTTTTTTCACACTCTTTTCACCTCACTTTCTGATCATTCTGACACCACACTTCTTATAGGAGGGGACTTCAACCTGATTTTTAACCCTGAAATTGACAGGCTTAGTAATGCAGGGAGCTGTAGAAATTGGCAATCCCCAGAAATCCTGAAACAATATATGAGGGACCTTGGTGTCACACCCTGCTCCGTTCGATCCTAATGTGTGCCACGCCCACCTCGTTACCTCGTGTTCAGCCCTGATTGTGATCGCCTGTGTCCTATTAAGTCTAGCTTGTCTTTTGTATTTAGTCCTCGTCTGAGTCAGTCTTCCCCAGACTTGTCATTGTAGTGTCCGTCGATGTCCCTACCTGTCTGTCTCTCGAGCATTAAAACCCCGTTTGTACCCGACTTCCTGGCTCTGCTTCCCGGATCACCGGAGCCCGATCGTGACACTTGGTCTGTGTGATGCTTGCCGTTCTCATCATCCCACTCTTAGAGAATATACTTTCTTCTCATCCGTACACCGATCATACTCTCGCCTAGACCACTTTCTAATCAGTAGGTCCAAAATGAGGGACACTTCAGCGGTTCAGATCCACCCTATCACTATCAGCGACCACGCCCCAGTCTCTCTCACTCTGACTAACACAAAGGTCACTCCGCCAATCAAACACTGGAGATTTAATACATCATTACTTAAAGATCAAGGTTTTATAAATTATTTCAAACAGGAGTGGACACTATACTTGGAGGATAATGACACACCAGGAATCTCAGCATGTGTTCTTTGGGAGGCAGGGAAAGCAGTCATGAGAGGTAAGAATCTCTTATTCCTCACATAAGAAAAGAGTGGAGAATTCACTAGCATTAGAACTGGGGCAAAAGATTAAAACTTTAGAAAGTGAGTACGCTGCCTCATCCCACCCTCCCATCTAGTTATCGTCCCATATCACTAATAAATACAGATCTTAAATTAGTATGTAAAGCTTTGGCAAAAAAACTGGAGAAAGCAACTCCATTCATAATACATCCAGATCAAAAAGGCTTCATCAAAGGTAGACATTCAGTAGCCCAACACACGCAGGTTAATCAACCTAATGGATTACTCTACCATCAATAACCTAGAAACTACAATTATCTCTTTAGATGCAGAAAAGGCGTTCGACAGGGTAAATTGGAAATTTCTTTTAGCAACACTAAATAAATTTGGGTTTGGATCATCTTTCATCAACTGGATTAAAATTCTATACAGCTCTCCTAATGCATCAGTCAGGACAAACGACCAAACTTCACCAAGCTTTCTTCTCCAGAGGGGTACTAGACAAGGCTGCCCACTCTCCCCCTCTCTCTTCGCTATTTTTATCGAACCTCTAGCAGCCGCGATAAGACAAAACAGAGATATTAAAGGTATTCAAATTAAAAATGAGCTTCATAAGATCAGTCTTTATGCAGATGATGTATTAATTTTCCTTCAGAACTCTCAATCCTCCCTATCTCACACAATTTCAGTCATAGAAAGATTTTAATCAATTTCCGAGTATTCCATCAACTGGTCAAAATCCACAGTTGCCAATAAACTGCAATTTTCAAAATGCACCCAGTACTACATTACAATCACGAAATATAAAATTTTTAGGTATACATATTTCCCCCAGGCTGTCAAAAATTTAACTATACTCCACTTCTTAAAACAATAGAAGACGACCTTATACGGTGGAAAACCCTGCCCATATCACTCATGGGGAGAGTGGCCACTATTAAAATGATGGTTATACCCAAAATTAACAATTTGTTCTCAATCTGGAGGGTAGTTCAACACAAATGGTTCTCACCGCCTTGTGCATTGCCAAGAAAACTATTGTTATAAATTGGAAATCAAAAAACAATTTGAGTATTAATCAATACAAGGGTCTCTTGTTGGACCATATTAGTTCTTAGCGAATGTTTGCTGCCTCCAAGAATCAATTGGGCAATTTCAACTCTCTCTGGTCCCCAATAATCGACTCCATCACTTAGTGGGTGTGCGGGGTCATGACTTCGTCGTTCCTTGTGTCCCTTGGATGGTGGGGGGCTCCGGGGGGTGTGAGCATTGGTGGCTCCATGGGGCTAGGGGCCTGTGGTTCCTAAGCTGGGGGTTGTGGGTTGGCCCCGGGTTGGCCCCGGGTTGACGGGGTGAGGGGGCTGGGGGCATCTACCCGGTGGATGCGGGGGGGGGATCTGGCAGCCTGGGTGTGGGGCGCCAGGTGGCCAGGGCCTCGCGGGTGCTGGGTGGGGTTTGGGGTTCCAGGCGGCTCGCTGCTGGGGTGGGGGCCTCGTCCGTGCCAGGGGGGCCTGTGTCCTCCTGGGCACCCCTTCCCATGTGGGACTGTCTAGGGTGTCGCTCTGGGAGCCCCTGGGCATGCTGGTCTCTGGGGGGTGGGAGGTCCAGGTCCCAGATCAGTCTGTCTGGTGAATGTGGGTGTTTGTGTGAGTGTGATCCTTTGAGGTGGGACAAAGGGTGCTGGTGCTCCTCCCTAGTGATGATGACAAGTTATTAGCAAAATGTCAAGGGCCATTTGAGATCCTGAGGAACCTTGGGCCTACTACATACCAGGCATCAACCCCGGGACGGCAACGTACAAGCAGAGTGTTGCATATAAATCTTTTGAAGGAGTGGGTCCAGCAGCCTGAAAAGGCAGAAGGGATGCTGGTCAAAAGGGTGCTAGAGGAAGAGGAAGTAGATGAGCAATACTTGCCTCACACCGGTGCACGGGAAGATTTTGACCTTAGTCATCTCTCAGACCCCCAGCAACAACAGATAAGATCAATCTGTGATTCTAAAGTGCTTCAGGAGAATCCTGGGAGGACAAGTCTTGTTGAGCATGACATTGTTGTTCGGGAAGGGGTGGCCGTGAGACGACTTAGCTATAGAATTCCAGAGCGTCTATTAGCTTCGTTGAAAAAGGAAGTTGACTTAATGTTGTCCCTAGGTATCATCGAGCCTTCAAGGAGCGAGTGGTGCAACCACGTGGTCTTGGTGCCAAAAAAGGATGGCAGCATAAGGTTCTGCATTGACTTCAGGTACTTGAATTCAGTTTCTCGGTTTGATTCCTATCCAACACCAAGGACTGATGACCTCCTGGAACGGCTGGGAAAAGCAAAGTACTTGAGACCAATGCAAGATCTATGCAAGGACTACTGGCAGGTCCCACTCACGGAGCGGTCCAGGGAATTAACAGCCTTTAGAACACCATGGGGTCTCTTCCATTTTACCGTTCTTGCCTTTGGCCTGCATGGGGCTCCTGCTACCTTCCAGAGGCTCATGGATCAGGTACTCTGTGATCTCGGTGGGTTTGCTGCAGCCTATTTGGATGACATTGTCATTTATAGTGCCAATTGGGAGGAGCACTTGGAACATTTAGGCACAGTCCTGGGCCGTCTTAACTCTGCTGGGCTAACGGTGAATCCTGCAAAGTGTGTGTTTGCAGCTGCTGAAACAGACTATCTGGGCCATATTATTGGAGGTGGGGTGATACGGCCGCAGGTTAGTAAGATCCATGCTATAGAGTCGTGTCCTCTGCCACAAACAAAAAAAACAACTCCGATCCTTTCTGGGCATGGCGGGGTTTTATCATCGCTTTATACCGCAATTCTCTGCCAGGGCAGCCAAGCTCACTGACATGACTGGTTCCCAGCATCCCAATCAGGTCCAGTTGACGGAGGACGCTGTAGAAGCCTTTCAGGGCATCCGGCAGTCACTAAGTAAGAATCCAGTTCTGTATAGTCCAAATTTTGATGACCATTTTATATTGCAAACCAAGGTTATTATCGTCAACGAAAAAGAACGAAATAACGAAAACTAGAATTGAAAAAACATTTTCGTTAACTGAAATAAATCAAAACGACAATTAAAAGAAAAAACGATAACTAACTATAACTGTATTGTGCGTTGACAAAACTAACTAAAACGTACTGAAATTATAGATGAAATGTCCTTCGTTTTTGTCTTTGTCAATTTATTTATAAGTCGATTTATTTTACTCTAGCAGTTTTACGTCAGCTGGCGGCACCGTACGGCACCTCTCTGTCCGTGCTTTTGCTCACCGCGTTACCTGGAAAAATGGCGACGACAAAAGTTGGGAGAAGGCGGCAGAGTCCTATCTGGAATTTCTTTGACTATGACAGCGAGACAGATAAGAGCAGGTGCATTGTAGAAACAGGTGACAAAATATGTGGGATACTTCTCAAGGGAAAAACCCCCACAAATCTGAAAGTCCACTTGAGAAGCTCGCATAAGACGGCTAATCGCGAGTACCTTGACCAAGTAGCCTCTCTGATTAGCTCCCCCAAAACAGAAGCAACATCCCGGCCAGGTAGCCCCGGGAAGGAGGAGACAACCATAACGGACTGCTTTCACCGATGACCAAACAGCTGCTGGTTAGTAAATACGCAGGAACACCGCAAGACTTCATTTCCTTTTTGTTTACAATATTGGACGTATGGTTAACATAGAAAAGCAAAGCACATCAGCATCAAGCCCCCGGGGAAGACCCAGGACACGCTGGAGAGACTATATGTCTCGGCTGGCCTGGGGACGCCTCGGGATTTCCCCAGAGGAGCTAGAGGAAGTGGCCGGGGAGAGGGAAGTCTGGGTTTCCATGCTGAGACAATCCTGTTGTGCAATGGTTTTTGAGTTTGTTAATGTTTTTCTCAGATTGAGCTCCCTGAGACTCCTGGCTGTCAAGAAATGTGACGTGTGCCTCGTGAATGGGTTTATATTCTTATGTTCATGTGTGTCTTTAGTCTATTGGCTATTTTGATTTGTACCAGGTACACTACCTGTATCCAACATCAGAAGCAGTATCACACACATTTTGCACTTAAGCTGCTATCTTGTATACTGTTGGTTGTTGTGGATGGTTGGTTGTTCAAAAGTAACTGAATACACTTTTTGAAATGGTTTCCTTTGTTGAGTTTTATTACACAATACTTACTGATCTTTTTTAATCCTGCACCTGACAAATAACCCAAAGTATGAAAAAATGAAAACTAATACTAAAACTAATAAAAACTAAACTAAAACTAAGCATTTAGAAAAAATTTAAACTAACTAAAACTAGCAAACCTGCTCTAAAAACTAATTAAAACTAACTAAATTAGAGGGAAAAAAGATCAAAACTAAATAAAACTAAACTATAATGAAAATCCAAAACTATTATAACCTTATTGCAAACAGATGCTTCTGATAGACGTTTGGGAGCAGTGCTTCTGCAGGGACCTCTGGGTGATCATCATCCGGTTGCCTACATCAGCCGGAAGTTGTTCCCCAGGGAGGTTCGATATTCAACGGTGGAGAAGGAGGCGTTGGCCATAAAATGTGGCCAACGCGAGAGTTCTGAGGGGGGGGGGGGTATACAGTAAGGCTAGAAACATATATTTACATCCTTAGTTGATTTGTTTTGTATGTTTTTGTTTTATTTGCAGTAACTCATAGGTCTTGATTTTTGCCTTCTGTGGTTGGGGTAGCATATTTTCATATTGTAGGGTTGTGTGCAATGATTGTCGAAATCAATCACTTTGGTTTTGGGGGGATGGTCTTCTATGCAGCATAAAGGTGTGGCTGAGGGCGGAGATCTCCCAAAAGGACAACCCCTGGAGCAGGAGCAAACCATGTGCTGCCATGGCAAGAGGGGGGAGTTGGGATTTAGTTGTGTTTTGCTTTGTTTAATTATATGTAGTGATTATTTGGTTTACCCCTTTGTATGTTAATTGGTTTGGCCAAACCGCTATATAGTATATATGTTCCCTCGTGTTTCTTTATTAGAAGGTCAGTTTGCTTTAGTTAATATTTTGCTTTGTAATGTTAAGTTTTGTTCATTTTTGTTGACCTCTTTTATGGGCCCAGTTATTAAGATCTTGAGTTTATTATTGTTTGTATTTGGGGGTTAATAAAGCCCTGTTTCTTTAATTAAGTTCCTGTGTTTGCGTTGCCTAACTGCCTGGTCCCTCACAGTGAGAGTGGCTCATCGGCAAGGCCGGCGCAGATGAGACTCCGGATACCCCCTTCGGGTTGGGTGTTGGTGCTGCGCGTCCAGGCGTGTCGTGCCTGATGCCCACTGCGTTCCCCCACGGCCCCCCCAGCCCACACCCACCTACACCACACTACATATAGGTACTGGGGGGTAATCAGCTAGTCACCCCCCAACTCTTTTAATTCCACTTTAGACACCACACCCACAACATCACACTGCATCACACAGAGGGAAGGGGGAGGGTGACTAGCCACTCACCCCCCCCCTTTATTATTTTAATTGCTCTTTAGACATACATCCATGTCACACCACTCTTTCACATAGGGCATAATCTGAGTATGTGTCCATATATAGTGTATGTAACCGGTTTATCTACGTTGTGTAATTTTTCTATTACACACTCCAACGGATCGAGTGTCGCGATAGCAAATTAACAAATTCAAAATAAAAACATTTTGTGTAATTATACGCATTAAACAGAATAACCTGGTTACATATATATAGGAGTAGAAACATTAAAACATTTATTAGAAAAGTAATCAAAAGTAGTAAGATGTAATAATTTATATTATTTTGATGAACTAATCAAAAGTTACATTGCCTATTACATTTTAACAACTAGTAATCTGTAAACATATTACATTTCAAAAGTAACCTTCCAACACTACCAAAGACTCCCAACATAGCTGTATCACGTTCAATTTTTATTACCGTACAGCATAAAGTACCAGAATAACTGGTGTACAATTTTCCAAAAACCAGTAGATGGCACTGCACTCAACAATCACCAGTAAAGGCGTCCAGTTCAGTAAACGAACCCTTGGTTCTTCAATTCAAAAAAGAAATAAAAATGAGCACTGAAATGTGATTGGTTTTGTGATAGAAAATCCATCCATCCATTATCTATACTGCTTTATCCATTTGGGTCACGGGGAAGCTGGAGCCAATCCCAGCATCCTCGGGCGAGAGGCGGGGTACACCAGTCCACCACAGGGCCAACACAGACAAACAGCCACACACACTAGCAGTCACACTTGTGATATAAAATGAAATATTCAAATAAAGTGATTAGTCAAGTCTCTTTCTTCACTGGTAGTAGTTTTCAAAAATCCCAAACTTGCAGTTTTGAAATTTATGCAAATATCCTGCAAAAAGCTCCACAATTAAATTGCATTGCAAATTTTGAGGGAAAAAAAAATGCAAATCAAGTGTTTTTGGGCGCAACAATCACAAATAAACTCTTTGAAATCCCGTAATGACGGGTAAACACTAATTCCCTTTTGTATGCTATGCTAAACCGAGATTTCTGTCGCACATATGGCCGGCTGCTGCATTGCCCGACAGTGCTCAAGACCCCTAGGGTGTCCAGCCTGATCTCCTGGCAACAAAGGTCCTTAAAGGAGCCTTCTGGATGTTCAGTACCGTGTGACATTGTGACCACTGAGAAGGAGGAGTGACAGTTTTCAGGAGGGTGATTCAAACGTTATCAGAAGCACACATACTCAGAGTCTTTAGCTGACAAACTGGATTCCAGCGTCAGGCCAGTGGGTTGTTCCTTCCATTAGAACACAAAAATATGATTGTGTACAATCTTAAGTGAACAACATAAAAATAGGCATAAGGAAATAAGGATAATCATTACATAACTACTTTATTTACAGTTTATTTAAATTTAAAGAAATGTACATAATGTAATCTCAATCTTTGAAATTAGCTGAAAAGTGAGTCCTCTGAAAGGAAACCAAGGCAGTTTGAGAATTTGATAAATGTAAAAGTAATGTAGGAACCCTAACAATCCCATCTGAAGTATGTTTATCTATAAACAAGAAAGGGCTTTCTTTAGTGGAAGGTAATCAGGTATTCAGGGTAAGCCTGCACATCATGAAATGTGACAAACATTTGTGGGCTGCTGACATGGTCCACAACGCTGTCATATAAATCAGAAACATTCCCTGAAGCTTTGGCTGGGGGGGCAACCAGACCCGCCGACCCCCGAGTGAAGTCCCCCACCAGCACTCTGGCCCAGTACATGTTCTTGTGCCCCTGGGCATCAGGCTTGGAGTAGGTGTGGCTGGCTGAGTACTTGGGATCCACTGCAAAGTAAGTCCCATTGCCTATCATTGCAGCTGCAGAAAAAACATATTGGTCATCAAAATGAATCAATGATCTGACAAGTATCAGGTACTGTGTAACTTTAAACAAAGTATACACATAGACCATGCTATTCGTAATGAGGGATGTTGTTTATAACGCACAATATTTGTTTATACCAAAAAGTATTGAATTATATTGAAATATTAAAACATCTGACAATCAGGGAAAAAAAAATCAAACCAGGATAAGAACTGCTCCAAACATGGAACACAGGTAGCTATGGAATGGTCTGAGGAGCAAGAACACAACATTAACCAAAGACCATGGTCATTCCCGTCAATGGATCTCAACCCAAAATTTATACTTATCAGAGATTCCAGAGCAGGAGGTCCCAAAAAATTTTTTAAATCCAAATAATTGTACGAAATAGTAGCACCATATCCTTGAAACACAAAAACAGACACTAGTAGAACCTGTGCCAAAACCCAAGGTACTTTATTTTAATATTTATTTTGTTCCTTACCACTTGTTGCCATAAGAAGACATTTACAAATAAGAACAAAAGGAGATCTACTTACCATTTTTGCCAGCATAACTGCGATTGAAACCCTGGCTATTGATCTGGGAGATGGTAGTTGCACATGTCCCATGGAAAAGCCGTCTCTCATTATTGCTGTGTTTGTTCTTCTTGTCTACAGCAGCCTTCCTGATCTCGTAAGATTTCCAGAGTGAATTATTCTGGATCCTTACAATCTGTAGACATAGAAAACAATTTCATGCTAATGAGGGATTGGTGCCTGTTTCTATATATCCCACCTCCCTAGGCTCAGACTACCATCTACTGTACACCTTATCTTGTTGACGAACTAAACTAGCTGAACATTGCTGTTATGTGCCTCTTCAGGAGGAAATGATAAGAGACAGACTGGTAGTGGGCATAAGGGATCGTACATTGTCAGAGAGGCTGCAATTAGACCCAGAGCTGACTCTCAGCAAGGCAATCGCCAAAATAAGACAGAGTGAAGAAATTAAAAAGCAGCAGCATGTACTGAGACAAGCTGACAAAGATATGGTGACTGCAAATATGGATGCAGTGAAGCTAGACCAAAATTTCCACAAAGATAACATGACAATAAAGCCAAAGCTTGTCCAGCATATTACAGTGAATGTCAGAAATGTCACAAAAAGGGGTACTTTGCAGCAGTCTGCAAAACAAAGAAAAGAGTGAATGAAATAAATGCCACAATTACTGCGCCTGAAGAGGTGGGGACACTGTTCTTGGGGGAAGCGACTTTAGCTAATTCAGCAACTGTGTGAGAAACAACAGTTACAGTGAATGGTGAACAGTTCTTACTCAAGCTGGATACAGGAGCTGCTGTGACTGCAAGAATGGTGCCCTCTGCCACACCACAAGGATCTTGCATGGACCAAGTAACACTCCAATTCAGGTGAATGGACAGTTTAATGCCAAACTGGGCTACAGGAACAGAGCAGTGCAACAGGCCATATATGTGATACTAGGATTAGTTTCACCATTGCTGGGTTTACTGGGCATCCTCAGTACAGTGGACACAATAGGAACATCCATTCCAAATTACAGGGAACTGTATCCTAAAGTTTTCAGTGGCTTAGGAAAATAGTATAAAATTAAGTTAAAGGACCCAGCTACTCCTTTTGCCCTGGCTGTGCCACGCCAAGTGCCCTTGCCTTTAATGAAAAAGGTACAAGAAGAACTGAAGCGGATGCAAGATTTAGGAGTTATTGGGTCCATGGAAAGAGTAACCGAGTGGTGTTCTGGTATGGTTGTAGTACCAAAACCCGATGGTAAAATTAGGATGTGTGTCGATTTAACCCGCTTGAATGAGAATATGTGCAGGGAGAGACATATTCTTCCGGCACTTGACGAAACACTGGCAAAACTATCCGGAGCAACATTTTTTTCCAAACTGAAAATCTAGTCCAGTAAAATCATCCCATTCGACATCTATAATATCCATCTCTGGCTCACAGACCTGGAAACCAAGCTGCTGTTTCAAGCCATGATCTCTCGATTTCATAGCATCTTACCTGCACTGTTTTACTGTAACTTCTGGTCCAATTTGAACAAAGTATGTGTAATAAATCATAAGCACTCAATTTAATCTTTACTGAAATCAATTATATCAATGACCATTATGTATTATTGACTGACTTTTGAAAGCCTATGTAGAATATTAATAAACATGAATGTGTAACTGAAATCATTATGTTTGGAACTGCATTATCTAGTAAGATACCCAAGAACCAACAATGACAATCAGCTGCTCAGGGTGACCTGGTAGTACCTTAATAATCTGGTTGCGTAGACCGGTCTTCCTGAATTCGACCTCTACTCGTTGGTATTCTGTAGAGCTGGTTCCCAGGGTCACTTCAAGCAGTTCAGAACCCTTCATGTCATCCCAATCACCCGGAAGACCTTCTGCAGCTGATGAAGTAAAAAAGAAATGTAAAATGTAAACTGCATTGTTTGTATCTCTTGTCTTTAGAGAAGTTCTGCACAGGCTCCTTAGTCAATGTTCAGCTGGACTTGCATTTGTCTAGACTCTAGAGCCATAAAATTACTTTGACCACTATTAAATGTACAATTTCACACAATCTATACTAAAGCAAATTACCTTTCTTTTCTTTTCTTTTGAGCTTGACAATTTGTCTTCCACTGACAGCTTCCTTAGAAGTTAAATCAGCCGTATGTTCCAAATTATTGATGTTTATTTTAACTTTAGCACAACGGTTATCAAAGGCCTGTTCAAGGGCAAGATTGGTGAAGGGGTCAAAAGGAATGAATGTTCCGGAAGCGTAATGCTGCTCCACCATGGAACCCACAAGGGCCGCTTCACGCTTGCGTCTGTCCAAACTCTCCACCTTGCGCATCATTTCCTTAATACTATCATTGGCTGTCAAAACATCTCTGGAGAGGCCCTCTAGTTGGATGATGGAGTCAGCGCCTCGCTTCTCTAGATGAATGCTCACTGTCAACTTCTTCTGCAGGTCCTGAAGCTTCCTACAGTCCTCCTGAGTGAATAAGCTGATACAACTGTCCTTGATGGTATGTTCCATTTGTTCTTTCATGATGAGGTCCTGGACATACTTCTTGGCCTTGGACACCTCCTCATGGCTCTCTCCGCAAAAATGAAATATGGCTGGAGTGAACTCTTCTCCTACTATGGTGAAACCTTCTTCGACTTCAGGTCGAACACTGGTACCTCCAAACTTGTGTCTGTTTGATAACAAATGGAAAGTTATGAACAGAGTTCATTTTACAACATTTTCAAATACTAGAAGTGTGTTTATTAAACTAATCATTCTGCATTAGAAACAGACTTTCTGTCAGTTGCTAAAGGCACAGAAGGAACATGGAAGAACATTTTGCATTTAAAAGTACATTTTAGTGAGTCTAAGTGATAAGACACTAAATATGTCTGTGATCCTCTGATACCTTTTATTTTTGGGAATATTCTCTTCTCCTCTGGCTGAACTGTGCCTTCTTTTGTCTTCAGGCTCCTGTGAAAGTCGGTCATCATCCCTGCTTGGAAAACTATGATCTTCATACTCTTCAGAGACTGTCCCTTCTTCATCTTCTCAAAGTCTACCACAGCATTTATCATGGCATCTGCCACCAGAGATGGGCTTACTCCTCCAGCACCTGGGAGATGTACAAAATGGATATCACTACTTTACAGAATGAGCTGTTCACTCTTCTCTGACACCTGCTCATTGCCAAGTGTATCGCTTTCTTTGACAATATAGTGGTACCTCAGTTCTCGAACTCATTAGAACTCAAATTTCTTAAAAGTCTAACCAACCAGTTCAAAATAAAAATTACCTAGAGCTCGATCTGAATCTCAGAAGTCAAACCGTGAACGCCGACCTAAGATAACTTGTACGCGCGGGGAAATGAGTCACGCTGCACGTCTCTCAGCGGAAACAAAAGGTAAAGCTTCAGTCTCAGCCTCGCATTCGCTGTGGTAGCATCCTGCATGTTTACATTAGCTGAATACATATATTTAGACAGTAAAAATACATTTAGACAATGATAGACAGTAACAGTAATTATTATTATATATTAAAATACATTTTAAAATAAAGATTTCTTATTCATTATTTTAATATTAATAATAAACCATTAATACATTTAATTATAATACAGTGGTACCTCGGTTCTCGAACTAGAATTCGAATTTCTTGAAAGTCAAACAAACCAGTTTGACCTAGAACTCGATCTGAATATCAGAAGTCGAACCGTGAACGCTGACCTAATATAAATTGTACGCGCCAGGAAATGAGTCATACTACAATGCAATTCTTACTTGAATGCCTTCTTCACAGACTGGACGATTAACCAAATAAAGCAGCGCAACATTACAGTAACTATCAAATTAACAAATAAATAAAGCACTAACTTACGTGTACTATTAGAGCATTTATGCCATTTATTTAAACTTTATTTTACCCGGTAAATTAACTGAAAACCAGTTCTCACTGCTTTACGTGATATTCGGGAGAAATAGCAGATTACGCATCGGAACTGCCTGGGATACAAACGTCATGCGTGTAACTAAACTCTTCAGCCAATAAGGGCAAAGGTGTGTCGTCACGGAGGCGGTTCAAGTTTGTGCAGCCAGGTGAGAGGTCGCAATGCATCTAACCGTAATGCATTGCGTCAGGATCAGAATGTGTTGCTTTAAACCAGCGCTGTAAGCAAGTCGAACGCACCCAATGACCGGACTGGGGAAACAACCTGAAACGCGGACTTAATACAGAGGACTAACTACAACAACCAGAAACAGCTGATCACATGGGGATCCTACACGAGGTGAACGATGGGGCGTGGCACACGGAAGGAGCGGACGATCGGGGCAGGACAGGGGTAATGTTGGGATAAGATCTTTTTCGTTTTGAAAGCCATTAAGAAAAAAATGCTCTTCTTGTTTTATCCTGTTCATTTTGTGTTTTAATGCTTAAAAAAACATATTTATGTGTACTTTGGGGGGCCGGGAACCAATGAATTGGTTTTCCATTATTTCTTATGGGAAAAATTCGATCAGAACTCGAACTTTTTAGGATTCAATCGAGAGTCTGGAACGGGTTCGAGAACCGAGGTACCACTGTAATATTGTCCTGCAGAGCAGGGACGGAACGGGGACAAAGGCGCAGACGTCAGGGTATCGGGGACAGAGGCGGGACCACAGGGGTGGCTGGGGGTGGCACCGGCTACCCTTGAAATCTGATTGGCCACCCTCAAGAGTAGCGCATCAAACAGTAAGGCTGAGCTCCAGCCTCCTCTGTTTCAAAGCCTGTTGGAGTACTACTAAAGCATGAAGACGAAAAAGGGTTAAGTATACAGTCGTTTGCAATATTTAGTGTTTAATGATTCGCAAATGTTGATTTGAGTTTGACATGTAAGTCGTATAGCGTTAGCATAGCGCCGCTAAGTTATAGAGTTCAGCAATGCTGAGCTAAGTATGCTAATTGCTTGACTAGGAAAAATTAGCCTGCACCAGAGCATGTGAGCGGAGTGGAGCGGTGAGAATTTCCGCTCCTCGCTCACGAGGCTGTTGGCTCCGCCCGCTCCTTCGCTCTAATTCGCACTACGCCGCTCTGCTCAACACCGCTCCTCACTCCACTAAAATTTCCTCCTGCTCCAGTCAAATCGCTCCACGCTCGCTCCAATTTAAGAGGGACAAATAATCGGCATACCTAACAAATGTTACCTTAAACCGAAGCCTTGTATCATGAAGAAATATGAGCAACGGCAACATTGCCACTCAGAAGATATTTATTTTTAAGCAACATATAGGCAACAACGGACACGTTTGGCAATGGCATTCCACACAAAAATAGGCTTATAAATAAAGGAATCAATGGGCTTAATAGCCTAAAGAATATACAGGCTATAAGCATCCACGTTTTAAATTCCTCAATTTTTTTCTGTTGATGATGCTGCTTTGTTTGTCTATAAAATAAAATTTCACTGACAGCGTTACGTGAAATTAAAAAAATCATATTAGACCTACTTTGAATGACAAAACGAATTTATTTCATTACCAATATTTACCAATATAGGCTTTTATACTTTAATCTATAGACTTGATATACTACAACCATATAAAACTTGCTCACGTTTTGCTCTGGCTTCCGCCTGTTCGCGTAAAACACTCATGTTTCTGAGAAAAATTATTCCAAAGTGAATCTTTACTCACTGAAACAGTTTCACCACATGTTGTTCTTGCTCTACATTATTGTCATCTATACGTTTGATAAGAATATTACACTTGTATTATCTATCAGTTTCCTTTGTGAAATACTTTGCGAATTCCATCTCAGCCAATTTGTGTCTTGAATTCTGGGTAGATTTGGGCACGCCTCAGAATCGTAGTGTGTGAGCGGTATCGGAGAGAAATTGGAGCGAGACAGAGCGACCGCTCCAGACTTAATTAAAAAAACGCTCCGCGCTCTGACTAAATTCCGCCCGCTCCGCTCCCCGCTCACGCTCCCCGCTCACATGCTCTGGCCTGCACCCTAAGACGGTGTCACAAACGTCACAATTAGAAGCCTCAAGCTTGCACGTTTTTGAACTAAATATTTCTGAAGAATATTTTAAGGAGTGAGAGTTGTTTAGGTGAAAGTATGCTATAGTGAATAATTACATGTGATATCTAGCATGTGTGTTTCAGTTTAGTGAGTCATTTTTCTGACCTAAAGTAACCAAAACAATGTGCACGATTTCTACAGGGACAGACAGTTATAGGGAGAGAGCAGGATTAGGATGAAAAGGACTCAAAATATTGAGAACTTTTTCACCATAAAAAAAATTGTGATGTACCTGTATTCACAGGTGCACTGCATAAGTCTTACATGCTAAACAAAAAATAAGTGTATTATTTAGGTAAATAAATAATTTTGTTATTCAAACCTTGGGCTACTGTTCATTACAATCTAAGACTACAGGGCATTTAAATAAAATTGTCATTTTAGTGTGCCACCCTTCGACAGTCTGTGCCCCTGCCTGCCCCCCCCCCAAGAAAAAAATTCTAGTCCCGCCTCTGATCGGGGAATACGGGGTTTAATTACAGGTACGGCAGGCAGGCAAAACACAGATGGACAATACAATGACCGGACTGGGGAAACAAACTGAAACACGGACGAAATACAGAGGACTAATGACAACAACCAGAAACAGTTGATCACACGGGGATTCCATACGGGGTTAAGGAGGGGGCGTGGCACGCGGAAGGAGCGGACGATTGGGGCAGGACACATTGTTTAACTTTACACATTGTTTGGATACATTTATAATCTAAGGCCCAATCCCAATTCTACCCCTTACCCCTACACTTACCCCTACCCCTCCGTTTGGCGCGTTCACGTGTAGGGGTAGGGGTGTCTCAATTCTCTTTTGATTGGAGGGGTAGGGGTAGGGGTAAGGGTAAGGGGAAGGGCTAGATAGCCCTCGAAACGAAGATTTTTCGGGACCTCACTTCAAACGAAGGGCTAAGAGAAATTTATAACATGGCTGCCCACTCGAGCAAGCAGACTCATAAATGTTAAGTAATTTTTGCCATTAATAAGGATTTTTATGACATTTTTTCATTACATGTATATTACCATCAATCTTGTGTTTGTGTTTACGGTGATGTTCTGTAAAGAAACGTTTGAAAAAAAATCGCTAAAGTTTGCTTGCGGATAGCACTGATTGCACAATATTAGGAAATATATTTTTATGTCATATAACGTTACCCGGTAACTGACTGCATGTTGTAACGCGTTGTTTTGTTTTGCTTACGGCCATATGTGTACATGTAAATGAACGGTGCTTACACTATTCGTACTTATTGCAACATGACAACATTTTTGTAAATTATATTCTGTATAGGGACAGCTGAGGAAACCCGAAGGCTTATACGTTTTCGAGGTGAAAACGAACATATGTTTTTAAAGTCCAAATACGGCGCAAAAAAACTTCGGGAGTGAGTAATCTTTACATGCTACGATGCTGACGGCGACATCTTGGAATTTGTGATAAACATCGGTGCATGTCCTCTGACGTAACGTTAGGAGGTAGTGACAATGGATGATGACGTATCCAGCTCGCCGTTCTGCCAGTGTCATCTTCCTTGTATGACCCGCTCCCTGCCTTCTGGCTGCCTGGCGATTGGAGGAAGTGTTGGCACCGGCTTGTCATCTCCCCCCTGCTCCCCGTTTGTGTTTCAGACTAAACTGTATTTGACTCTCCCTGCCGGCCCCTGGAGGATGGGCTCCCCCTTTGAGTCTGGTCCCTCCCAAGGTTTCTTCCTTCTAGGGAGTTCCTTGCCACTGTCGCCTATGGCTTACTCACTGGGGGCTTTGGGTGGGGATGCTGTAAAGCGCTTTGGGACAATGTAATGTTGTGATAATGCGCTATACAAAAATAAATTTGTTGTTGTTGTTGTTGTTGTATAACAGTGTAGTAGTGGTGTCCCATTTCTTAGGGGAAATTTTTTAACCCTACCCCGTTCCACTTCATTTCAAGGGGCAAGGGGAAGGGGTGAGGGGTAGGCAAAGGGGTAGAAAATAGAATTGGGATTGGGCCTTACTTTACACATTACTGTTCTGATAAATGTGCTTAGATGTGTTTAGTACAGACTACTTCTTATTTAGTACAGACTACTTCTTATTTTATCTGGTTCACTTTGTTTTTAAATGCTTAAAAAAACATATTTAAGTGTCATTTTTTTGGGGCTGGGAACTAATTATTTGGTTTCCATTATTTCTTATGGGGAAAATTCAATCAGAACTCGAACTTTTTAAGATTCGATCTGGAGTTCTGAACGGATTAAGTTCGAGTTCTGACGTACCACTGTATTGTAAAAGGTTATGGTGGATGGATGTATTTTTTTTGGGTGGGTGGGGGGGGGGACTTTATCTGATTTTTATCAGTCTTCCATGTGAACGAAATGGGTCAGCTGATGGGTTGGGAGGTGTGTCCTTGGCATTCAATTATTTTGCACCATGACACTCCTCATGAATATAAAAGCGGAAGAGGGATTTACTTGAGGTTTGGCCAAGTTGTTGATTGTGCGTGGAGACTCCTGAGGGTATGCTGCTTATAGTGAACGTTGTGATTTTTAAATGTCTCCATTTTAATCAGTGAAAAGGCGAATATTGGTCAAAGTGTTGACCAGATGGGGGCTATTCCAGCTCCCGCCTCCACCGAAATTTTATGTCGAATTTAAGATTTTTAACTCTGAATGAAGTGAAATCGTTTGCCATATTCAGAAAGGCTCATGGTTGTTAATCGAACACGACTAATATTTGCAGGTTTGTTGTGTCTTTATTTAATAAAACTGCATGTTTTGTTATGTTGTAGTTTGGTTTTGATATTTAGCAATTGGTTATTTTTGTTATTTGGTGTATAAATGGCAGGTTTGGTCTGTGAAACAGTGTTGTCTGGCCAGACGAATCGTTTAGAGTAAACACAGTTATTTTATCTTTGCTTCACAAGCCTTTACTTTATGAGGTGGGGTATAAATTGCTATTTGTGGCAGTGATTAACTCGTCTTTTATTTACTTATTACAGGCTAACTGCCCCTTACAATACAGTTTATTTTTCGGAAATTAACCAACCCCTCCACTAAACCCCAGCGTTCCGGTTAGGTGTTACTATCGAGCTGGCCAATCCTAGCAAACATGCACAGAACCATCATAGCATCTGTACTGAACCATCTGTAGCAATGATAAGCTAGGGATTTTATCCATAAGAAAAACAAATATGTATGTTGTCAATAATAACAGAGGAAGCACATATAATTTATGTCATCTTTTGTGTTACAGAGGGACTGAGCATTATTCTCCCATGCATGTCATCCTGGGAGTAGCACTGTTTGTACAAACAACCTAAAGATCAGTCCAAAATACATCTTTTGAGAGTTTTTATGACGTCTTCTAAACTGCCAGTATTGGGTCCTGCACCAGACTTACACAGACATACAAAACATCTCCTAACCAGACTCGGGCTGCAGCTATCGATTATTTTAGTAATCGAGTATTCTATCGATTATTCCATCGATTAATTGACTAATCGAATAAGAAATACTTTTCTTATTAAAGAGCAATAGTGACTATTCAAAAAAGAAAAAATACAGGTTTCTTAAAATGAACAACTCATGGGTTTCCTTTTTAGGAACATTTTTAACGATTGAACAACATACTAGAGGTCGACCGATATATCGGCCGGCTGATATTTGGCATTTTTTAATGTATCGGCATTGGCCGATATCCGAGGGTAGTACGCCGATTTACAGACAGGCACTTCTGCGGGCAGCCCAGTGATATTGTTGCTGTGGAACACGTGACCCATCTGCCTTGTACAGGACCTCAGCCAGAAGTTTTGGACGAGTTCTGGGAGAAAACGGTAAGGCTTAAATTCTGATATTTCAAAGACCCATTTATTTAACTGGTTTGCTATGAAATGTTGCTTTAAAAGAAGGCGAATTACGCCGTGGGGAACTGGCGTAATGATAATGAGCCTTCAGTCAACCGTAGCTTACAGGTAACGTTTAGGATCATTGATTCTGACAGATTTGTGCGCTTGTTGGTGGGCTCACACGTTTTTTAATCGTTAAAAATCAATCATTTTGTTAATTTTAATTATTACCATTTCAGCACGATGTAGGGTGACCACCTAATCCATGTCAGGAGGGACACTATGAGCTACTTCAGCTTTTACGAACTACTTTAAAGCTGAAAGGGTTCTGTGCTCTGCTAAAATGTTTGGTTAGTTCCTAGGTTGAAAACCGAGGTGAAATCAGTTTTAGGTTGGATATTCCACGGATATTCAGATCCACACTCTCCAGACTTAGCAGCGGGGCATCACGCACGCTAGCCGGCATAAGGCGGTCGAAAGTAGGCCAGATCAATTCACAGCCTCGGTGGCGCTAGCGCACCCGCTGACTTAGGGACCGTCAACAAATTACTGTCAGAATAATAAAATACTGATTGCTTGCAATAACTTCAATGCAATGGGACCCAGTAACTCCAAAATGAGTGCATATTCTGCAAATACCTGACATGCACAGGACACAGTGAACTTTACTGGTTTTTAACACTTTATTGCATTTTAAAGTATCATTCTAAAAGGGAAAAGTGGGTAAATAGATTTCTTTCAATAGCTTCTAGGCCGTAGGAGCCTGCGACCCAAAACCTAGTACCAATTGTAGTACTACCTAAGGCCTATCGGACACAGCAACTCTTATTCAATTTTAACCCTTTGTGTACTTGATATGATTTTTTATTCTCAAAAATTAAGCCTTTTCTGTCAATAGCTTCTAACCCGTAGGAGCCTGTGACCCAAAACCTAGTACCAATTGTAGTACTACCTAAGGCCTATAGGACACAGCAACTCTCATTCAAGTTTAACCCTTTGTGTACTTGAAATGATTTTTTCTCTCCAAAATTAGGCCTTTTCTGTCAATAGCTTCTAGGCCGTTGGAGCCTGTGACCTAAAACCTAGTACCAATTGTAGTACTACCTTTGGCCTATAGGACACAGCAACTTTCATTTGATTTTAACCCTTTGTTTAATTGATATGATTTTTTCCTTCTAAAATTAGGCCTTTTCTGTCAATAGCTTCTAGGCCGTTGGAGCCTGTGACCTAAAACCTAGTATCAATTGTAGTACTACCTTTGGCCTATAGGACACATCAATTTTCATTTGATTTTAACCCTTTGTTTAATTGATATGATTTTTTCCCTCTAAAATTAGGCCTTTTCTTTCAATAGCTCCTAGGCCGTTGGAGCCTGTGACCTAAAACCTAGTACCAATTGTAGTACTACCTTAGGCCTATGGGACACAGCAACTTTAATTCAATTTTAACCCTTTGTGTTAGGGGTGCACCGATCGATCGGCGCACCGATCGATCGGCCTCGATCACGTTAATTTGAGGGGATCAGAAATCGACCATATTCCCATGAGATCCACCGATCTTAGTTATATGCTTTTAACTCTTTGGGGTCGAGTATGTCGTCGACGACATCGCGTACTTTTCGCGTCTATTTCAGTTTATAAATATCTCGCTGAAATCTTAATGTATAATCATGAAAAAAACGCTGGCTAAATCCGTAATCTGTCTTCTTTTCAAAACGTCCATTGTCGGAAGTATTAAAGTTTTTTTAATTAGGTTAAATCGGCAAAAAAGTAAACCATGTCATCTTACTTTGTTTTACCTGCATCGGGGGCGCGTAGTACCGCTCTCACCCGAAGATCGCTATTCACATTCTAAATAGCCGCATTAGCGCGTATTCAAATCGCATTCGCATGGTAATTTGATTAACAGCGCAACGGTGAAACGCGATCCAGATACATCCCCTTCAGCGCCATAAAAGGGGGTTGGGGACGTGGCCAGGTGACAATGGCTCATTCATACACATGAAAGTTGCTACATATTCAATGAAAGGAGCCAGAAATAGTTACATGAGTTAGGTTTTTCTTATTTATTTATCCAAATTAATGTTGCATCTACACCATTTAGTCATCTTCATGTAGCCAAGACTTTGGTGATCAGATATCTGGGATCAAAACAAACTGCCAGCATTGCTTACTATGTACTTTTATAATGTTTCTGCAAGTGTTCCAAACTGCATTTTGCAATGTCTATACTTTGATGTCAAATTTTAAACTTAACAAAAATCTGACATATTTACAATATATATTAAAATAAAGATGAGTGTAATGGCAAAACAAATATATAAGAAATAATTTATTTGCCATGAATTAAGTGTGATGAAATGTGTGATCATGCCCCAGTCAGTGAAAGTGTATTTCCTACCGCTAGGCCCCAGAGGGTTAAATCAGCCTTTTCTCCCATTCCCGAGAGAGGTGCAGTGCAGGCTGCCTCCCTCCCTATTTTTTGGACAAGTGTGTCATAACAGCTATATATATATATTTTTTTTACAAAATTAGAGAAATTAAAGTCTGGAAGAAAAAATATGATTTTGTAGTTCAAACAGCAATGCTCATTTATATGTTCATTTATATTTGAGGACACTACCTCATGTTTTGTGAGTATTCATATCAATTTACTCAATAAAAATGGAAACATTGAAGTAACTGTCTTTTAGTTATGAAAGAAACAAGATCGGCAAAAAAAAATCGAGATCGGCAGGTAAGGTTGCCTAAGGATCGGTGATCGTTGATCGGCCAGAAAACTGCAATCGGTGCACCCCTACTTTGTGTACTTGATATGATTTTTTATTCTCAAAAATTAGGCCTTTTCTGTCAATAACTTCTAGCCCGTAGGAGCCTGTGACCCAAAACCTAGTACCAATTGTAGTACTACCTAAGGCCTATAGGACACAGCAACTCTCATTCAATTTTAACCCTTTGTGTACTTGATATGATTTTTTATTCTCAAAAATTAGGCCTTTTCTGTCAATAGCTTCTAGGCCGTTGGAGCCTGTGACCCAAAACCTAGTACCAATTGTAGTACTACCTTTGGCCTATAGGACACAGCAACTTTCATTTGATTTTAACCCTTTGTTTAATTGATATGATTTTTTTTCTCTAAAATTAGGCCTTTTCTTTCAATAGCTTCTAGGCCGTTGGAGCCTGTGACCCAAAACCTAGTACCAATTGTAGTACTTCATGAGTCCTATGGGACACAGCAACTTTTGTATCACTTCAAGCACTCTATATGTATTTTTATTGTGAAATTGTCACCCCAATCATGTTCAATGTTAATAAAACCCAGTATATAGCACCTCTAAGAAATTTTCAGAAATTTACTGTCACATCCCATACCTACCCTAGTCAGATGACTAAGTGACTGCATCTGTCCCACTGCCTTTAATGCCTGGATTGCCCCCACATTGTATGTCAGGTATTTTTGTTTTCATGCGACTTACTGAGCTTTTATTCTGTGTTCTCAGCATCTCCTGTGCCTTACCTTCCTTTATAGATCCCGTCCTTCCAAATCCCCGCTTCCCTCAGACCTAGGTCATCAACACATTCTCATACCCAGTGCATGAAAAACTGACGCATGGTCAGAGCCCTTTGGTGTCGTTAAATGAAGCACAAGGTCTCCTTCAGTGTCTAATTCAGATGCAGTTACTAGGAGCTATTGAAAGAAAAGCCCTAATTTTAGAGGAAAAAAATCATATCAATTAAACAAAGGGTTAAAATCAAATGAAAATTGATGTGTCCTATAGGCCTTAGGTAGTACTACAATTGGTACTAGGTTTTGGGTCACAGGCTCCTACGGGCTAGAAGTTATTGACAGAAAAGGCCTAATTTTTGAGAATAAAAAATCATATCAAGTACACAAAGGGTTAAAATTGAATTAAAGTTGCTGTGTCCCATAGGCCTAAGGTAGTACTACAATTGTAACTAGGTTTTGGGTCGCAGGCTCCTACGGCCTAGAAGCTATTGAAAGAAATCTTTTTTTTTTCCCTTTTAGAATGATACTTTAAAATGCAATAAAGTGTTAAAAACCAGTAAAGTTCACTGTGTCCTGTGCATGTCAGGTATTTGCAGAATATGCACTCATTTTGGAGTTACTGGGTCCCATTGCATTGAAGTTATTGCAAGCAATCAGTATTTTATTATTCTGACAGTAATTTGTTGACGGTCCCTAAGTCAGCAGCGCGGGCGCCTCCGAGGCTGTGAATTGATCTGGCCTTCTTTCGACCGCCTTATGCCGGCTAGCGTGAGTGATGCCCCACCGCTAAGTCTGGAGAGTGTGGATCTGAATATCCGTCGAACATCCAACCTAAAACTGATTTCACCTCGGTAGATTGAAAGACTCATCCAGCTGTTTCGCATTAACATTACTGACACATATGCATGATTATAGGAGACTGACCAATCAGCATACGGCAATAACCCAGTGCTTAAGTGAAATCCTGGTCCTTTTAATTGAAATGTATGAAATGGTAGTTTACAAATCCTGTTGTAGCTCATAGTGTCCCTCCTGACATGGATTAGGTGGTCACCCTAGCACGATGTTATCAGTTCTGTTTTATTTTCTTGTGTTGGAGAGTTTCACTCTGTGCGTGTGGGGCGGAGCAGGCAGCTCTCTCAAAGACTGCGGCGTCCTCGGAGACACAGCAGCTAAGAACAATGCATGGCGGAGAAATCTGTTTGTTCGAAAGCGTGGTTACCATTCATTTGAGCTGATGGTGACAATGGTCCTTCTGTGCAACTTGTTTGCATTTGAGAGCTCAGATTCGAACAATATGTCAGACGTCTAGATAAAAAGTGCACGACTTTGCGCAGTTAGTTTCTTCATTAAACGCGTCTATCCTTTATACGGGCTTATCCGTCGACAGCGTCACAATCAATAGGGGCTTACGTTGTCCTTGCATACAAGGCTGTGTAATACGACAAAGTTATTTTATTTTCGCTAGATTCTAATTGTGAATTTGGCTTGTAAGCTGTCTGTCTGCTAACAACATAAACAACATGTTAGTGAAAGGTTTCGGGCCTTGTACACTACTCATCATATCATGATGCACTTAGTTACTAGTGTTTTTTTTTCTTTCAAAATGTATTAGAGTGTAATTATTTTAATGTGCATGGAATACTGGAATTGTAGAATGAATTGAAGATGAAGGCACTATAATAAAAAAGCTAACCTTGCATTTTTTCCAACACTATATTGTGCACTGAAAGATTCTGATGCTATTTTTATTGTTTATAAGTTGTATTGTGTTTAAGTTTATATTTAAATGTACATAAGTCAGTATTCAATAAATGCAAAGTTGAGAATTTTTGTGTATCATTTGTTATTAGTGTGATATTTTACCATGCAGATAGAGGGGAAAACGTCCAATTATCGGCCAAAAAAATCGGCAGCATATATCGGCCATTGGCTGACCCTCACTCCTAAATATCGGCATCGGCTACTGAAAAACCCTTCTGACAGGATTGTATCTCCTGGATGAGGTAGGGATGGTGTGTGCATGTTCACGTGTGTGTAAGTGAATATGAGTGCGAGAATGAGTGTGTGTGTGTGTAAGCCTTTAAAGGAGCATGTGGCCGTTGGATAATTCAGTGTCAAAGTTTTATTGGCTGTTGGGGGAGGGGGGCTGGGTAATTTTTATATAATATATATTATAATTATGTGATATTCATATTAATCTAAATCTGCAAAATAATATTACTAAAGCCTTGAAATAGATCTAGTTGAGTACACCCCATGCTCCCCTTTAGACTGACCCCTGCACACTGCAGGTATCACTGCGACAAAGTGTGACGGCTGCTGTCAGCCTGCTGCAAGTTGACAAATTTAAATATTGTGTCAAACTAAGCTAACAGTTTATCTGCATACAAACAGCTTCTATTTTAACTTGTATAGCTTTACTGTAGCCTTGCTGCTGTGGAAGACAAACGGCAGTGGATGGGAGCAGCTGAAAACATCGCTTTTCTTCACCTTTCAGCTTGTTGAAAAGCTGGTTTGATTAACTCTTGCCAGCTCTTTACCAGTAAAGGTTTAGTAGCGATTACAAGCATTGCTGGTATTTTCCTTCACTCCACCTGAGTTCACCATCTCTGTAACGGAACTGTCTCTTTGCTCTTAGTGTATAGACAGGCTCCAGCTCCATGTTAATTAAACTACGACAGCATTATTTTCACATCTGTTGTGCTATCAGTGTTTTTGTTAAGGAAAAATAGGGGCTTCTTGGGCTGAATCTTGTTATACTTTTTTATTCACACATATGCCCATAAATACGTTTCTATCGCAGGTCTTTGTTCAGCCGTAAATGTGAGTGAAACGCTCACGCTTACCTTGTATCGGTTCCACTCTGTGGAATGGATGCATAGACTGGGTGCTTTCTGTTGATGTTGAATTATTGACATTGTGCTATTGTAAGCTAATTCTTTTTTACAATGGACACACTGTACAGTATTTTCGCTTTTCTTCTGTTTGAAATGGTCCCAAACTTTAGACATGTTTTCGTCTTTTTCTCTGACTTTCCTCACTATTTCCCCTGTCTTCCTCCAACGGACCAACAAATCAAACCTGCTACACGTAATGCAGCGTAAGCACACTGTGCGACAGTAATAATCCTCCGAGTGAAACACGCTGATCACTAAGCGGTACACAGTCGTGCGGATTACACAAAGCATCGAAGCAAAGAATTTGCATCGAGGATTTTTTGTAATCGAATTATTCGAGTTACTCGAATTGTTGCAGCCCTAAACCAGACATTCAAATATTGAACTGCGCACCTACATGCAAGACGGATTGTAGTCAGATGCCCAAATACTGAACCTGAGTTGCCCGTCGTGCAGACATAGAAATGTGGTCCTGGGCCGACCGATGCAATACAGACATTATCTACACGTCTGTCAAACATCTCATGTTTGCTGGAAAAGTCTACTCACCCGCAAGCTACACAGAACCTAATCTACACCTATGTATACTGCTAGAAACAGGCAATCTGTACTACTAGCTGGGAAAACGTGACAGAATATACATTTTCTAGTGTGAGAATCATGCCAAGAATACAGAAAGGAAAAATCATAAGCTTACGCAAACTGGTTATTCACCAGTAACTTTGCTTACATACCAGTGCTGATGGCTGGAAAAGAGACTGAACCAAACCGCTTCTCTTCACACACTTGAAGCACCTTGTAGACCACCTCCTTGATTTTATTGGGGTCAGTCTGCCCAACAATGTGAATTATGTTTTTACAGGACAGCTGTCCTGGCTGGGTGAGTAAATAACCCTTGTGTGGCTGGGAGCCTGAAAGTGAATTTATTAATAAAAAAAAATTAAAAAAAACAACTTAAGTGTACAGTAGGAACCACTGTGGTAAGCATGGCCTAGTATTTAACTGGGGGGGGGGGAGCAGAGTCTCCCCCATCAGGATTACAGGACATTGAAATGACTGGATCAACACAACATTGGTTTGAAAAGTTTGAAAATGGAAGGATAAAAGAAAAAAAAAAAAAAAAACCAGACTCAGATATCTGTATTAAAGACCAATTCTGGTGCCACAACAGGTATCTGATCAGGTTTACAGGATGGGAGAAAGGGAAGGACGAGTGAATCAGCACAAAGCACAGACCTAACTTTACTTCCCAAAATGGCCTCCTGTTATCACAATACATTCCAATCTGAGGAATAACCGTCTACATTAACACTGATTTTTTTTGTTGGCATTTTAGTTACAAATTTTGTTCCATTACGAAGCAAAGATGCAGGCAGAAAATGAGACTATTGGTTCTAGACAAAAGCTACTTAATTTTAAACAATTAAAGAAGCAGCACTTTAATCATTTGCATCATATGCTAATTTTGTCCTTAAGCTCCCCACTGTGAGGTTTCTTTTGTGCACTGTGGGGGATCTATGTGACAGAAATGTTGTGTGAAGCACAGACTGCAAGACTTACCCAACCTTTTACATTCATCCTCCACAGCAAAGCCAGCTGCCATCAGAATTGCTCTGGAAACACCTGCAGTAACCATGGAGGCAAGGAATGTGGACTAGCTTGGTGATAAAGATGCAAAGCAATGGCATTTCTAGCCGATATGTAGGTGGAAGCTTAATGCGTCTATGATTAACTGATATGGTCCTGGACCGACCAACGCAATATATTCATGATCTAGACGTCTGGCAGAGGTTTCACTAAAAAATATAAGAACTATACAAACGAGAGGAGGCCATTCGGCCCATCGAGCTCGCTTGGGGAGAACTTAACTAATAGCTCAGAGTTGTTAAAATCTTATCTAGTTCTGATTTAAAGGAACCCAAAGATTCAGCTTGCACTACGTTATCAGGAAGACTATTCCATACTCTGACTACATGCTGTGTAAAGAAGTGCTTCCTTAAATCCAGTTTGAAATGTTCTCCCGCTAATTTCCACCTATGGCCACGAGTTCTTGTATTTGAACTAATGCTGAAGTAACTATTTGGTTGAACAGCATCCAAACCTGTTAGAATCTTATAGACCTGGATCATGTACCCCCTCAGTCTCCTTTGCTTGAGGCTGAACAGATTTAGCTCAACTAACCTTTCCTCGTTTGACATTCCTCTAAGACCAGGAATCATTCTTGTGGCCCTACGCTGCACCTTTTCTAAGGCCGCAATGTCCTTTTTAAGATATGGTGACCAAACCTGCACACAATATTCTAGGTGAGGTCTCACCAAGGAATTGTATAATCTTAGCATTACCTCCCTTGACTTAAACTCCACACACCTGGAGATATACCCCAACATCCTATTGGCCTTTTTTATTGCTTCCCCTCACTGGCGAGAATGAGACATGGAAGCATCAACATACACACCAAGGTCTTTCTCATAATCAGCTACATTTCAGTAGGTCCCATAAAATACCTATACTTTATATTTCTGCTCCCTACATGGAGTACCTTACATTTGTCTATGTTAAATTTCATCTGCCAGGTATCGGCCCAGTCACTAATTAAATCAAGATCCCGCTGTAGTTGCTGAGCCGCTAGTTCAGTATCTGCTACACCACCCACCTTGGTGTCATCTGCAAATTTCACCAGTTTACTGTATATATTGGTGTCTATATCATTTATGTAAAATGCAAATGTAATGCAAATGAATTGAATAAAATTCAGCGGGATCTTGATTTAATTAGTGACTGGGCCGATACCTGGCAGATGAAATTTAACATAGACAAATGTAAGGTACTCCATGTAAAATGAATAAAATGCAAATGAATTGCATTTTACAGGAAACCAGAAGAGGTTTTCCCAAAATGAATATATATCATGCAACAATCACCTGTTTTGAGAGTGAATGATTCATTAGAGGAGTTGACAATGGCGTCCGTGTTCTGCTTGGTGATGTCTCCAGAGGACACCTCCAACATCAGGCTTCCTACACGCATCATATACACACCCAGAGATGGTGTAGAGATTTGGCTAAAGAATCCTAGATGGAAGAAGAAAGACCATGAAGGTGGACGTGATTCTGCAGGTATAAAAATTAAATGAGTAACTACTGGGTTGGTGAAACTGCTCAAATATTTCTTTGAATTACAATTTAGCGAAACACTTCAAATGACCAAGATTAAATTCAGCTTCCATTTGAGTAGTATCCCCTGCACCTTCTCTCATGGCGTGACTATGTGGAGTTTAAAGAAGACTCAGGCCTGGTGTTAAAAGGCCTTGGACCCCCCATGAACAGCGCAGTAGAAATGAACATAATGTAAATTTGCATAGTTTTCATCCACAAAACACTACGAATTTGGTTTAGACTCTGGTGTTAACAGTGCTTTATAAATTAAAAATTGATTGATTCAAACTTTTTAACTGAAAAATCCTTAACTCAGAGTAAACTGTTATATATTGAGTTTTCCTTTTGTATCAATTTGTCTTAAGTGACTTTTGTGCATGTGCATATCACAGTGACAGAAGTTGCCCCCCCAAAAGTGAAATGCCCCACCGCAAGTGCTGATCTCTGATGACTTCCTACCAGAGGAGCTCTGTTGCAAAGGACCAGAGGGACCAGTAGCCTGTGGAAGTTCATCATGCTGCCCGTACTGCCCCCTATGGGTCAGCTTATAGTCTGCAAACTGTCTTCTGAAACACTGGAATGGAAAAATGGATAAATGCATAAATACAATGATACCATTTAAGTTAACTCAAAATAGTAATTGTTTTACAAAGAGCTTTGAAAGCAAAGCTCTTCTTTATTTGTTTCCAAGCAGCATAATAATTTTCATTGGCTGAGGACATCTTCAGGCTTCTGTACAATTAAATATGTCAGAATCCAACAACCCCAGAGAAAGCTACGACTGCATAATGAAACAATTCAGGAAGTGGGAACATGACCAGAATTTTCGACCAGCATTAAAAATTTGATCATTACAAGATTTCCACAGAACATATTTTGTCTTTTGTCAGCAACAAAACATTTGTTTTGTTATTTTTAAAAAGATTCCTGCTGAGTTACTGAAAGTTGGCCTTTGGTATCCAGGGGGATCGGTTCCAGGAACTCCGGCAGATACCAAGATCCACGGACGATCAAGCCCCTTATATAAAGTGGCGTAGTATTTGCATATGACCTAATCTTCCTGTGTATTTTAAATCATCCCTAGATTACTTATTACCTAATACAACACAAACAACAAGCCCGCTGCAGACCTTCATTAGAGGAATTGACAACCACATCAGCTTGATACTTGCATAGGTCAGCTTTGGCAACTGTGATAATCCATTGGGTATCTGTATCTTACAGTAAGTTGACACACTGCATTGGATGGGTTCCTTGTTAAAGTCGCACAAACAGAAAAAGATTCAAGTAAGCCAACAGATGGTAATAATTCCGTTAATTATAGTGAAAGTCGTCCTACAAAATAACCCTCCTCTTCTCCTCTCTCGTCTCCCTCACACCATCCACAATTCTTTTCAAAGGTAAAGCGCAGGTTAATTTGTTTTATGTATTTTTACTTTATATTTTGTATTAATTTTTATATGAATATTTTTGAGTTGTGGAACGGATCATATGAGTTTCCATTATTTCTAATGGGAAAATTCGCTTTGATATATGAGTGCTTTGGATTACAAGCATGTTTCCGGAACGAATTATGCTCGTAAATCAAGGTACCACTGTATGTACCAGGTGTCTCTAACAGACTGCCAAGGGGCAATGTAAGTTTGCACTATGTAACTTCACATATGGGCTACAAAGTGGAGGCGGGTCATAGACAATGAGACTGTGATCCATCTTGATTCATTTATAACTTTTGAATAAAACACCATTCCTGGTACTCACTGCTGCATCTTGGATGTTTCCTCTTCTAAGCCAGATTCTAAGACCTTCTCCAGTGTGCATCCTCTCCAGCACTTCACCCCTCGTAGCCTTTCTGAATGGCTGGACATTGAATCCCAGAGCAGACCTTGTCCTGCTAGTGTCTTCCAAGAAAACTGGCTTGCTTGGTCGTAACATCAGCTGTACTTGCTGCTCAGAAAAAACTGTCTTCATAGCCTCAGTCATGGCTTGCGCGGTCTTTTCATCATGGTTCACTAGGTGAATCTCATTCAGAGAGCTACTCCCTGGGACATGGCCCACACAGTGCTCACGGACCACTCCTGCAATGGTCTCTGTGCAGAGATCCAGTGGGAATCCAAAAATACCAGAGCTGATAGCTGGGATGGCTACAGAGCGGCACCCCTTTGCCACGACCAGATTCAGAGCCTGCCTGACAACACGCCTGAGAAGCCGCACAGCGGTGCTTCTGCCCCAGTCAGAGAACCTGGGCCCAACTGCATGGATAACATACTGACAGGGAAGTTGGCCCGCTTCTGTGATGATGGCATCGCCAGGTTTAAGATCTCCATTCCTGCTTCTGTAGCGATCACAGACATCCTGTAACTGTGGCCCGGCAGCCTGAAGGAGGGCCAACGCCAGACCCCCAATATGCTGCAGATGTTCATTTGAGGCATTGACAACCACATCAGCTTGATACTTGCATAGGTCAGCTTTGGCAACTGTGATAATCAATCCATTGGGCATCTGTACCTTACAGTAAGTTGACACACTGCCTACTTCCTCCATTTCCTCCGGTATCACGTCCTCCTGCAACACCACCATGCAGTTAGTATCCTTCAGAATCATGGTATTGAACACGTCTTGTTTCTCCAGAAAATATTTCTTTGCTCCAGGTTTGACAATCTTCAGGAAATCTACATGAAGAGAGTTTACTATTTTTTGAAAGAAGCTCTTCACTTCCTGGATAGAGTACTGTGTTCCTTTCAGTTGTATACGGGGTCTCTTTGACTCAAAAAAGACCTCAGCATCTTTAGAGGTTAGAAAAGTCTTCCAAGTCTGTATTTTCCTCTCATGAATATATTTTGTGACTACAGTAGATTGGACTTGGACAACCTCTTGCACGCGTGTATATCTGTTGATAAAATCAGACAGGCTTTCACAGACTTCTTTCACATCTTCACAAAATCCAGACACTGTGATTCTATCTTGGGCAGTAAGCTTTATGGTCACTGTGTTCTTCTTAGATGAGCTGTAAGTGTCCTTTAATTTTTCGTTTAATATCTGCCACTCAGGTCTGCTCAAGACAGCCCAGTCCTTAACGGCAATATTCTGAAATGTCAGAGCATCCCGCAGTCGTCGCTGAGCGTCAGCCAGAGTCTTGTCAGAATTTCCAGTCAGCACCACGTTGGAACCATCAATCCCGTAAACAGCAGCGATGCCGCAAGAGGTAAAGAGGTGAGACGACATCTCTTCACTGTTGACAGCACTGAGAAAACTCAAAATATCAGGTTCAATCTCCACCTGCTTCTGTTTCATTTTCAGTCGATGTTCTAAAATCCAACTTTTCAAGGGAAGCACTTCAAAAAGTAAACCAGACAGAATCAGTTTCTTGACATCAGATTTGTATGCATAAGTCATCTCTGGGTAATGACTGGCTTCCTGCTGGAGGCCATCTTGCTGCAGTATGTAGAACATGCCTGGGGGCACCTGCAGCTCATCAGAGACAATTTGAGTCGCTCTCTCTATTTGATTGGTGACTTTGTGCACGATTCCCTCAACCACTTGCTTCAGCCGATCAACATCTTGAACTAAGCCTGCAACTGTCAGAACCCCTTTGGTCTGATCATGCAGTAGGATGACGTCTTGTTTTGCTAACGAGGAAATTTCCTTTTCAGCCACCGTCCACACAGGGTTATTCACAACACATTCAGTGGTCTTGTACTTGGTCATTATGTTCTGGAATGCGTCTGTCGCATTCTTTTTCCAGCTGTCTATGTGCTTGACTGACAAACACTTCTGTTTTAGCAAAGTAGGCAAAGGAGTGAGTTTGACATCAGAAGTATCCAGGTGCACTTCACAGAAGTATTTACTCATTTCTTTGTTGATGGTTCTAATTTCATTTTTCTTTTGCAGAAATTTCCACACAGCAGGATGAATACTTTCAGTAAAAGGATCAGGCAACTTCCATCTTGGTCTGTCTTTTCCATATTGGGCTGTTCCTATAGATGTATAGAAGGGATAAACATTTACAGGGACTTGATAAATGTGATGCTTCCTTCCTTGTATGGTTTCTGTGTCTAAAAGAAAAAATAGTATTTAATAAAAAAATAACTGCTTATTTTCTATAGGACAAGCTGAGTCATTCATTTGGCTTGCTCTTCACTTTGCCAGATAGCTACAAATTTTGAGGTGTGTTTTAAGAATGAGGGACTACCAATCAGTCATGATCCTGCTGGAATGGTATGCATTTAAAATAGGCCATTCTGACTGAGATCACCAATCCCTGCACCAGCAAAGACGGCCAGAACATGGTCAGGACATGAACTCCTCATGTTCTTGCCCTTTCTGCATCTAATGGCAGTTAATCTAAAATAATTCTGACTCTTAATGGCTCAATAGGATTGATATATAGTCTTGCTAATGAAGAAGTGTGTAAAGAAGTTTAAAGATTAATTATGGTTTCAAGCTGGTGTACTCAAACCTTTGATTGGTATTCTGTATCATTTTATTAGGGGTCCAAACACCAACTGTGCTGAATCCCTATTTTTTTTCTTTTCTTTTCTTTTTGTATGCATGAACTCCATACAGCCCATTACTGACCTGATGACTTACTGGTCTCTCCTTCCTGGAAAATAAAAAAAAAAGATGACAACACATACTACATCCATATTATGGAAGCCTGTTTCCACCACCCGGAGGAGAAAAACAAACCCATTTATCTCAAAATTCTGACTTAATAATTAAGTCAGAGTTCTGATTTAATAAGTCGGAATTCTGAGTTCTTTCTGTCTTTTAACTTTTCATTGATTCTTGAGTGCTGACTTAAATCCATTCGCAAATGCGCATGAAACGGCAGACATATACTTGGTCTTAGCAGCGTGGAGCACATAGCTGAGTATTTTAGTTGTGGTTTTACAAACAACCCAGCAAACATGCCCATTTGGGCCCTGCATGGGCAGGTGTGGGTTTACTGTGGGCCAGTGTGGGCAGGGCAAACCCATAATAATCCCAGGTGGGGCCCATGCGGGTTAGTCCACACTGGGGCCCGCAGCAGTTTTGCCCTTTGGGGCCCCTATGTGGGTTTTCAGCCCCCCTGTGAGTAAGCCAATGCAAGGCCTGCAGCAGTTTTGTTTGACAGCCCCTTTTTAATTAGAACTGAACACAGTCACCAAGGCAAGTAATTATTATTAGTGATTAATTAAATTATTAATTTATTATCGACAGCAACATCAATAATAATAATTATTATTGTTGTCGGTGATCATTATTAATTAATTACCAAAAATAATAGTTGGATGGATGGATGGGGGACACACGCTGGGCGTTTGAGTGCAACTGAAGCTCGCGATCTCGAGACAGGTGTTTCGAATCAGAAGGACCATTAGGAGAGAAAGCGACAGTGAAAGCTAATTCCCATGTAATTAACCCCCTGGGGTCGGCGGTCCCGAACAGAAATTTCGCCGAACCGTTTAAATAACTCTGCGAGACACACTTCAGCATCGGAGTCATAACAGAGTGATTGACCGATTTGCCACTCTTAAAAACAGACGGCATTCTTTGATGCTTCCACCCACCAAGTGATTATGGTGATTGCAGCCATAAAAATTATGAAACTTTATTTTCAGTTTTTTTCTTGTTGTTAATGCAGCAAACACATTTCCTGTGTTTTCTTGTTGTACTGTATTAAAAAACAGACTGAAATAAAACAACAAATCTATTGGTGGCCTAAGATGTTTAATCTGTCCAAAAAAGTTGAAAAGCAATTTCTCAGTCTTTGTTTTCTGTTTGTGAAATTTTGTGCTCATGCACTACGTTTGTTCATATCGTGTGCATTTCTTGGGGGCTAAGCCCCCCCTGTCCTTAAAACCTAGTGACGCTCCTGGTTGTCGAAAACCACAATGAATGTTAAATTGCTCCGTTCTTGTCAGTTCAATGCGTTTCCGCTTGATCGGTTAAACATAGGTTATAGGCCTACTTAAATATGAGGTAAGATATAATATTAAACGTTCATTTATATATGCACATCTATATTGACGCGCAAAGGTAATTATTTAGGTTACCTTAGTATATATGTTCCTGTACATTTATTGGAAAGACATTTTCTAAAATTAAACGACACTAATCAATCTCCGCACAAGCAGTTCCTCTCACCAGTAAACCGTTATGAATTTCTTTCACATTATCTTTTTATTTTTGATGTGTAGTGTTGGTCATACGTAGAACATCTACAAACAGTGGGGGGGGGGGGGGGGGGGGCAGACGGACACCGACAGGTTTCATGGTGTTCATGTGTTTCTTTTAATGACAGCAGTCAATATAGCAACTGAACTAAACATCAGAACATTTCTTTTTATGACAATTATCCACACAGTGTGCAGCTTTTGTCACTGCAGTATATTTTTGTCTGCTTTTCAGGTGGTTGATGCGACATATTCTCCGACGCGCGCGCTCTGTCCGCTGGTGGGAGTGTGCTCACCTTTGTGTGCGCACGCATCGGAGCGGAACTCCGCCATGCGCGATAAAGAGAGCAGAGGAAAATTGTAAACGCGTGACCGTGTAGAGACAAATATGACAAGCTGTTGTGTAAATAAAATAAATAACATAAGGCTATTTAGTTTGTTTAGTTTGTTTAATAAAAGGACAATGTATAGACCTGTTCTATAGGAAACGTAACCTTAAATGACTTCTGTTGTGATATGGCGCTTTTTTCCTGTCCCAGAGAAACCCAAAATTACTGGCCTTAATGACTACAGACCTGTAGCTCTAACGTCTGTGGTCATGAAATCATTTGAAAGACTGGTGTTGGATTATCTGAAGGACTTCACTGGACCCTTACTGGACCCCCTGCAGTTTGCTTATAGAGCAAACAGGTCTGTGGATGATGCAGTCAATATGGGACTGCATTATGTACTGCAACATCTGGACAAGCCAGGGACTTATGTGAGGATCCTGTTTGTGGACTTCAGCTCTGCCTTTAATACCATCATCCCATCACTCCTCCATCCCAAATTAACCCATCTCTCTGTCCCTAGCTCTGTCTAAAATAATGGTAGGGGAAACACTGATCTACATACATTGCTTCGTATCATATAAAACAATATTGATGTAGGTGCTCAGACACGATTCATCTTGTAAATAGACAATATAAACGGTATCTGTACAGTACTTTCTCTTATGATTTTCTTAGCATTTTCTTTTCTCTAGATAACTTTATTGTACAGTACACCTATATATATATATATATATATATATATATATATATATATATATATATATATATATATATATATATATATATATATATATATATATATATTCTATGCCATGTTCCATCACAAGTTTATTACATTTTCCATTATAGTTTGCTGCTGTCTTGTGAATACACTAATATATTATTACCTCAATTTAGGTAAAGTATCTGGCAACAATTGGGGGTCCCAACCCATCTGCCAACACAAGACGCATCCTTGTGCATATGCTAACTACTCCACTGGCGCAGCAGTTGTGCTGGCAGGGCTCTGGCCAGAAGATGGCCTTTGGGGAGATGCTGGTCTGCAGAGCAGTCATCAGTGTATCCAATGTGCCCACAGTATACCCCAAAGTATGCCCAATGTGCCTACAGTACACCCCACAGTGTGCCCAATGTGCCCACAGGGGAGCATCCAGCAGGCCAAAAAATGCAGGGCATGTATGTGTAGGTAACTGATCAGCTATACTGATCTATGCTTCTATCCAGCGGGGAAAACCATATCTGCATCATCTTTCTCTACACGGCACCCTCCTAACTATAGCTCCCGTTCTCTCGCTTATACCTGAAGTTAAGAAATGACCGTTTTTTCCTCTTATGTAGAGAGCACACATCCCACACTTATTTCATGTTATGTCCTCGATCCTCCTCCTCGCGTTTAGCAACACGGGATATTTTGCGATGCCTTCGGCAAGAAGTTCAAGGGTCGTTGAACCATCCAATCAGAGTCAGAGATAAAAAGTCAGAATTACGAGATAAAAAGTCAGAGTTCTGAGATAAATGGGTTTTTTTTCTCCTCCGGGTGGCGGAAACGGGCTTCCATAGCATTTGTATTACATTCTTCCACATAATTATTACAGATTATGTTACCGTCTGAGGCGGCTCTGCTTGCGTAGAGCTCGCCGAAGAATTGACGCGTAGTTTCACTTCCTTGTTTTCTAACGTAGTTTCATGGTCTCCTTTCTCTAGCACTTTCCTCCTAACTAAAGAAACAGACTGCACTACTTGACGTAACGAAGAATAACAGCCATGCAAATATATACGAAATAAGATAAAATAAGACTGTCATTTAAATGATCAGTTTACAATTAGTGTAGAGAATGATTTATGCGCAGTAAGTTTATTTACTATTGTCTGAAAGTTTTAGTGTTAACAGTACAACCTATATGACACCTTTAGACATATCTTTCAAATACCATGTATGTCATTCTGTATTATTTTACGATTCAATTCTATTCTATAAAATGCAAGCTGATCGGTTTACTTACCCTCCTCAGATTTGAAACTGACGATAAATCTTCTGGTAACCTCGTTGTATTCAACCACACAGTCTCCACCGTTAGACTTTTTCTTACTTTGAAAGTATATCTGAAGCTTGGTTTTCAATTTTCGATTTGGGCAACCCCACTCGCCATCAACTTCAACTGGGTACAGAAAATCCTCCATCGTTTAATTAGGCTATGACTTGCAGTGTGTTCCTGAACTTCACGCTAAGTTTCACTTTCGATTCAGAGTTGTTTTGTAATTAGGTCGTGTAACCGATAAAGGTTCGGGATAGTCCCCAGATAGCACACATATGTTGAAATGACATTGATTCCATAGAGGTTGAAACAACGCTGATCTTCAATGTTGATTTAGCATTGATCTTGCTCGTTGAAAAAAATCATTTGTGATAAGGATTCAACGTTGTTTCGACACTTGTTTGGTAGATTCTTTATTCATTGATTTAATGTTGAATTAGTGTATGTTGAATCAATATTGGGTTATAATTGTTTCGCAAATGAATTAATGATGAAATTATGCTATATCCAGCAGGGCTGTCAGGTCCGCGTACCGGCCGAGCGAGCAGGGAGCGTGGAATCAAGATCAGGTAGATCGACGTACAACAAACAGGGGATTTATTGAGGGCAAGTACAAACACACGGTGAAGACTCCAATGACAGACTCGAACGGACTCGAACGCGGACTGAAATACACCGGACTAATCAGGAATAACACGAAACAGCTGATAAAAATCGGGGTTTCACACGAAGTAACGAGGGGGGCGTGGCACACGGAAGGATCGTACGAGCAGGTACAAGGGCTTTCAAAAGCTTAATAAAACAACAACATGTACAAATATAAATTGAAAACAATTTATTATTCATAACACATTATATATACATTCACAGAAAAATAGCACAATGGTGGCAATTTGGTAGTAATTTTATAACAATCACAAAAACATTGAAGTGCTAAATGACCCTCCCATCCTGCCCACACCCACTTCTGTTCATTTTCTCTTTGCACCTCCCCGAGGTTCTGGTGCATATGGAAGACATTTCGTCACAGCATCACTGAAGATACGATGGGTCACTTCCTTGTAGTGGTGCCGTGGAGCTTCTGATATTGAAGAGAAAATAATTTGTCATTAAAGATTTAACAAAGGTAAAGATTTACAGTTATTTGATCAACAGTACATAGCTGAATTGTTTGATCTACAGTTACTAAAATGGATCAGCATCTCCCTTTCGATTTGTATTTAGAGGACAAAAATCACTGTAAATAGAAATTTAAATTATTATAATTAAGCGATTGATTTTACAAGGATTTTAATACAAATCCCATTTCCAAAACTGTTGGGATGGCATGTAAAATGTAAATAAAAACACTGACATTTTGAAAGAGCTGTGAAATCTTACAGTGGAAGTGGAAGTGCAGTAATTCTCTGATCTCTGCAAACAGATTTTTTTTTAAAGAAAATATAATTATGCAAACCTTTTAAACATGCAACTGTAAAAAGTATTTTTGAAGTTTAAACTAATAAGTCTGTCAAAGTGAAAATAAACTTGTCATCTCCGCTATGAGACCAGAACACATGGTTCTAGTTATTACAGAGTACAAGTTTTTTTTATAAATAAATTACAAATATCAACTTTAAACACAAAAGCTTACAATAGGTAGGCTATTTCAGACATACAGAATTTGTGCAAATGTTGGAAAAGCAGTAAAGTAGAAAACAATTTGAATAGTGGAACGTGACTGTGTGCATTACGTGTGTGGGCTCCCAAGTCTCCCGCAAGGATCAGACACACGCCTTGCCCCTGACCATGGGCGTAATTTCCAGGGAGGTTAGGGGGGTCATGACCCCCCCAATAACCAGATCCAGCCAATATAACCCCCCCAATAATCATGTTTTCTCTGTAATGGGTGGAGACCTCGACCCCGCCCCCCCCAATGTTCCAGCCAAAGTTACGCCCTTGCCCCTGACAGATATATAATCCAAGCCCCAGGCTGGTTATAATTTGCATGTTTATCAGTGTCCATCACCTGCATGTAAATAACTCGTAGTAACGTAATACTGTAAGTGTCGTGTGTGCCGGTAGTTGTGTCTTGTTTAATTGCGTGTTGAGGCCCTGCATGTAAGCTACCCACCGTGTGCGGTTCCACCTGTTTGTAGAGTGACTCCCCTGTCAGTAACACAGAGGTACATACTGTAGGTGTTTTTTTTTGTGTGCGCTTTGCTGTGAGTGAGTTTTGTTGATGGCTACTTAAATTAACGACATTTAATAAAAACAACATTTCTAGACTGTTTCACGTATAAGCATTTTTGCTGTGCATGTTTAGGTATACCTACAGCGGATGTCACAACATTATTTTCGGTGAAAAGCTTATATGTTGAACATAGCATTGCTTTGCATGTTTTTACCGCGTGGAAATGTCTTTTTTGACCTATGTCCAGACAACATGAGCCAGCAAAGTCTTACGGAATTTTCAGCTTTACTGCTACCCAGTTTAAAACATTTGTTAGAAAAGTAATCAAAAAGTAGTAAGATGTAATAATTTGCATTACACTGATGAAGTAATCAAAAGTTACATTACCTGTAACATTTTAACAGAGTAACTAGTAATCTGTAACCTATTACATTACAAAAGTAACCTTCCAACACTGCCAAAGTCTCAAAACATGGCTGCATTACGTAAATCTTTCGTTACCGTACGGCAAAAAAAAAAATACTATTGCCAGCATAACTAGTGTAGAAATTTCCAATTGCCAGTAGATGGCACTGCACTCAACAATCACCAGCAAAGGCGTCCAGTTCAGTAAACGAACTCTTGGTTCTTGAATTCAAAAAAGAAATAAAAATGAGCACTGAAATGTGGTTTTGTGATATAAAATTAAATATACAAATAAAGTAATTAGTCATGTCTCTTTCTTCACTGGTAGTAGTTTTTAAAAATCATAAACTTTCAGTTTTGCCAAGTCATGCAAATTTTCAGCAAAAAGCAAATATAACTCCACAAGTTGCATGGCAAATTTTGAGGAAATGCAAAGCGAAGCGTTTTTGTACGCAGAAAAACTTCTTGAAACTGGGAAACATTAAAGAAAAATTAAAAGCACTAAACTTTGTAATCCATTTTAATCAATGCCTGATACACTGGAAGAACATGGGTTTGTCTCATAATAGTACAGACAGAGGAAAGAGAATGTGGGTGTGTCTCATAATAGCTCAGGTAAAGCGTAGGAGAACGTGGATCTGTTTTATAATAACACAGACAGAGAGCCGGAGCGCGCGGGACTGTTTTGTAATATCAGAGACAGCAGGAGAAACTGGAAATTTGTTGTCCTGCTTTTTCTGTTGCCTTTCAACAATAACAGGAAGAGACTCTATGCATTTTCTTTCAGGACTGAACTGCCATAAAAAAATCTGTGACAGTGGATCGTCATAGGAGGAGCTTAAGAGGAGGTCCCCGGATTTCTCCTACCTCTATGATGAGACCAAGGACTCCTTTTGCCCTCATATAGTCCTGCTGCCTGCATTCTGTGAAAAAAATTGGAGAAGACATCATATTTCATTTTTAACCCTCCTACAGTGAGCTCAGACTGGCCTGACTATCCACTGTGACAAAAAGAAGAGTCCCCAGTCCCTTGTATTATTATGTTAATTTAAAGGTTCTTTCAATGGCCTCATCTGTGCAGAATGGAAACAGCGGTCACTCAGGGGAACCTCTTTGCAGTGCTGCACTTACATGGTGGTTTCTGCTGAGCTGTTTAGAGAAAAATGATATGAATGAATGAATACCCCCACCCATCTATTTCATGTTTTAATAAGAAGTATGTACAAAAGTGTTATCACAGACAGGCAGACACACATACATACAGATTTGGTATCTATATCTTTATGAACATTCTCCATTCATTTATATGGGCAAAACCCTAATCTCAAAGATGACAACCCTAACCGCTACCCAGCCCTAACAGTAACTATAAGTAACCAAACAAAATAGTGTTTTGGCCTTTTTAGCTTTAGATTTGTCACAGAGTTTTATAAAATTGAGTTTCTCCTTGTGGGACCAAACAATGGTCCCCACAATGTCAAAAATAATAGGTTTTTATCACATTGTGGAGACATGGTCCCCACAACGTATTATATACTTGACCCACACACATATACACACACATTTAAAATATATGTTTTAGTGTATCCTATTTTTTCCATATATCAAAGGGATGAGGGTAAGGATCTAAATGACTTTGACTAGGGCCAAACTGTGATGGATAGGCAGCTGTTACCAGTACGCTGTGGTCAGTACTTACCAGATGTGGTCCAAGGAAGGCCAACCAGTGAACCAGCGATGAGGTCTTGGGCTCCCAAGACTCAGTGATGTGCATGGGGAGTGAAGGCTAGCCTGTCTGGTCCGATCCCACAGGAGATCTACTATAGGACAAGTTTCTGAAAAAGATAATGCTGGCTATGATAGAAATATGTCAGAAAACACAATACATTGCGTCTTGCTGGTTATGGGGCCAGTCAGACCAGTCAGAGCTCCCATGCTGACCCCTGTCCACCACTGAAAATGCCTATAATGGGCACAGGAGCGTCAGAACTGGACCATAAAGCAATGGAAGAAGGTGGGCTGGTCTGAGGAGACGTGGTCTGTTACATCAAGTGGACGGCCGGGTGCATATGCGGCATTATAACAGGGGAAGAGATGGAACCAGGATGCACTATGAGAAGAAGGCAGGCTGGCGGAGGCAGTGTGATGCTCTGAGAAATGTTCTGCTAGGAAGCCTTGGGTCTTGGTGTTCATGTTGATGTTACTTTGACACGATCCACCAACCTAAACACTGCTGAAGGCCAATTACACCCCTTCATGTTAACAGTATTTCTCCCAATGGCAGTGGTCTCTTTCAACAGGGTAATACACTCTACCACACTCTGATAGATGCTCAGCAATGGTTTGAGGAACATGAAATAGAGTTCAAGGTGTTGATTTGGCCTCCAAATTCCCAAGATCTCAATCTGATCGATCATCTGTGGGATGTGCTGGACAAACGAGTCTGATCCATGGAGGCTCCACCTCCCAGTTTACAGGACTTAAAGGATCTTCTGCCAATGTCTTAGTGCCAGATACCACAGGACACCTTCAGGCAATAGCGGAGCCAGAAATCACTGTGTGGGTAGGTCCATAGAAAATTAAGTAGGCCAGTCCCATAATAATTCATTTGGTGACATAATCGCACTACAGATTCAACTACATATTTTTTTTTATCAGTTATTAAATGACCCGTAGCATTACTTTCACCAAATGAACAAAGAGAAAGAAAAATCTATTTACCTCTCAATAGTACATTTCCCCGAATGATCTAACCACAAATACACATACCTGTCAGACACAATCGTTTTATTGTTCATTTGCTGTGAATACTGATTGGGGCTGAGCTACTGGGTGGGCACCGGACCGTGGTGACCACTGTGGTACCCTTCAGAGATCCAGCAGAGTCTCTGCCTCAATGAGTCACAGCTGCTGTGGCTTCACAAAGGGGACCTACATAATATTAGGTAGGTGGTTTTAATGTTATGGCTGATCAACACACATTGTATACACACATTTGTATGTGTGTATATATAAGTAACCCAACAGAGCACTATATGTGGCAGGTGTGTGCAAAACAGGTACGCAGAAGATCTATCTCCCTGAGATACAAAGATTTTGGAGGAAACAGCTGTTTTAATAGTGTTTGATAGATGGAAGAGTGTTTCATGGACAGGTGGCAAGGAAGAGAACCTAATTCAGCAAAAAACACAACAGTAAATTAACGTTGAGGTTTTTCCTGCTGTTACATGCTGAACACTTCACACACTGCACACAGAGTGACTGGTAGCGTGTTACTTTGTTTGGCAGCCCGTCAATGTTGTTTAACGACATCGCAGAATTCCTTCCATTAGTTTCAGGTCAACAAGAAAATCACGTGGGAACATTCAGAAATGTTTTTAATATGTTTGAAATGGCACAGCCATTTTGTGTGTGGGATCTTTAAATAAATTTAAACATCTGTATTTGGTAACCATGGTGAGATAGGAAAGACTGGAAAGCAGTCAGCAGTGTGAGCTCTTTTTGAGGGTTATTGCTAATTTGTACTTTATTTCCTTCTTATAGTGTGAATGACCATTCCTATGCAATCTAATTAGTGTTTTACCCTATACTTACCTTAATGTCTATTACTTGTTCCGTCACAGATCTGTTGTCATGGAGACAGCAGCCATTTCACTTCCTCTTCATTTATTTACCATGGTCTTCTCTTGCTCTCGTTCTCCTTAATGCCTTCAGCTTTCTGTTCCCTTTCTCCCTCAGGTCATGCCAGACTCAGCAGCAGATATAGCAGAGCATGGGTCTGAGAGTCAATAACTCTGTAATAAATTAGTAAGAGGGGCCAGTTGGCCTTTATGTGCAGACTGGACCCCTGGTAGTTGACATGCAGGACCGTGGTCATGGCATCATTTAGTCATTCCAGTGCAGTGATGCTGGTTCCCCTATAACCTCCCCATAGTGCAGGCCTGGGAAATGATCTTCCATGGAGGGCCAAATATGTCAGCTGTGGTCATTTTACAAACATTATTTTTATGTCCCATGAAACCTACAATAATAGACATGTTAGATTTTATGGTAACACTTTGCTGTCATCTGTAAGGCACTATAGATATCTTTATAATGCATTATAATGGTCGGTATAAGTATTAAGGATGCCTTGCACTGCATTATGCATCATAATGCATAATAAATATGAGTATATATTATGCCTTTTTCTAAATATTTATAGCCACGTTTATAATGCTTTATGAATGCATTATAGTGTGTTATGAATGTGATCATAGATTGTTATAGGCATAGCATTCATAGGAAGCGTTACCAATATAACGAATGAGTAAAAGTCTTAGGTACAGAATTCCCCATAAGCAGCAAAATACACTTAATGTACAACAGTTGTAAACATATGTATTACCACGTCACAGACAGGATTCGAACCTGTGCGGGGAAACCCCACTGGATTTCGAGTCCAACACCTTAACCTCTCGGTCACCGTGACGGTGAAGTTCTTGTTGCATTTCTCATATGAGCAGTCGAACCCGGCCCACCTGGAGGGGAAACCAGGAATCTGCACTGCTGTTTGTATTATTATTATTATTTATCATTTTTATTATTATCAATAATACTGATAATAATTCCAAGAAAGATTTGAGAGCAAATAGGTCTGCCATAGCGTGATGTCTGAGTGTGTGTCTGAGGAGTATGAGCAGAGAGTGATATGTTTACGAAAGGTGAGCGCCCCCCACAGGCTGCTCTCTGTCAGGACAGGGGTTAATGAGATGAGGCGGGGAGTCACTGTGTACTGTACTGAGGGGCCCCTGCAGGTGCTACCAGGCATGTCTGACACGGAGGAGCATTAGAGGAGCTGCCTGATGTGGGCTCTGACCTCTGACCTCTAATCTGGCAAGTGCTGGTGGTTTCTGTAGTATCATTATGTAATGTAGTTTTTTGGCATGTATTTTGGAATACACGTATTATGCAGGTTCCCAGTACTTCAAATGGTACTCCAAACAGACTAGTACTCCACTCAGATCAGTAATTCAAAGAAACAAGTGATAAAGGGTGAGAACAGTTAACTTTTTTTGCCATAGCAACGAGGGAAACTAGTGTTCCCTCTCACGTCATAACAAGAAGGCAAGCTTGACAATTTGTTTCCCTCTGTTTCATATTAAGATTATGGAAGAATGATAATTCTCAATTTTCTTTGTACAGCAAAAGAATGACAGCCTCCCATCACCCTGGTTGCCAGTGTACCACAACAACCTTTTGTCACCTGTGACCACCAGTGGAGAGAAATTTCAGCAAGAACCTGAGTCACACAAAAACATGTGGGTTGTCTGGCACAATAAAAGGCATACTTCCCTGGAACACTGACAGAAGGAATGAAATGGACTCTCTGACTGATCCAGGTCAAGTAATTACATCAATACCTGATGAACATTTTTATCTCCTGCTTGTTAAACTTATACTATTATCATTTTTTTCCTATTTATGTTTCCAATCCATTTTGGAGTTTGAACGCCAAAACATGGTTATAACATTGCCCATTAAAATTAAAGCAGTAAAAGGCTTAAAGCACAACTGTTAGTAGTGTTGCGCCTGTCGGCCTTTTTTAACACCCGCCCCAAACCGACCCGTCAGGAGATCCAAACCGCCCCGCCCAACCCGCAAAAATACGCGTGGATAATGACCCAAAACCCGACCTGACCCAAGGGAAAAAAAAACACCAGTGAGCCTGTATTGCCATGGAACCTACCAATGAAGTGTCATTTGTGACACTGTAACCCATAGATGACATAGATTTGTGCTAGATTCGCATTGAACAGGGTTCCCCCAGTTCTGGCAGAATAAATTTCCATGACTTTTCCAGTACCGCAAGAAAATTTTCAAAAACCCACAAGTTTCAGATAGTAATTGTCCTGCCCCGATCGTCCGCTCCTTCCGTGTGCCACGCTGCCTCGATAACCCCCTGTGGGATCCCCGTGTGATCAGCTGTTTCTGGGTGTTGTCATTAGTCCTCTGTATTTAGTCCACGTTTCAGTTTGTTTCCCCAGTCCGGTCATTGTAATGTCACTGCGTGTTTTCTTGTCTGCCCTTTTTTATTATTATTATTATTATTAAACCCCGTGTTCTCCGATTTCCTGACCGCCGCTCCTCTGTCTCCACTCCGCGTCCCGCATACGGCACGACAGTAATACTACAATTTTCGGTACGATAATAGCCAATCTGCTTACCTAATAAACACATGTGCAGATGGTGGACAACTTTCGCCAATGTACAAATAGCTTTCAATTATTAAGACAATTAATCCCAATACTAAAATTATACGTACCTTATGATTGGTAGAGGCAAGCGGAGCCAAAAACGGGAAACTGATCAATAAAATTCAAATGCGTGCAAAAAATAAATAAAACTATAAAACCCTCAATAGCGAGCAAAAAATATCTCAAATATGCGAAATCTGCGCGGAAACGGATGTTTACCAAGGTAGTTAACTATTGACTTCCACTCGTAGGCCTACATTTCTGTTAGCGTGTTATGGGACGAAGCGGGAAACAAAAATGAACAAGGCTAGTTTCCAAAAGTTTTCCATAACTTTTCCTCTCTATCCAAGAATTCCAAAACTTATCCAGGGCCTGGAAAATTATTTCAAAATTCCAAAACTTTTCCAGGTTTTCCATGACCGTGGGTACTCTGATTGAAGATGATGACACAATTTTATGCAAGATTAACTGTGTACCAAGCAACAACAAAGAGACCGAAAGATCGATTTTTACGTCATTATATATTGAAGGCTTGCGGAAAATTGCACGAAAGACATCTCTCTCGCACACACACGAGCGCGCATGTATGCAAAACACACTAGTTGTCAAAACTGTAACATCTGTTGTACATCAGATCTGAGAACTCTATGAGGTTTGAATGAATTTAGTAGAACAATTAGGTCTTCTTTTAACTTAATTTTGTCTAAAATGAAGTACAGCAGAGCATACTTAACCGTGATATTTCACCAAACTAGTAGCTTTTATCATACAAATTGAAAAATATACGGCGACTGCATTTATACACCGACCCCGTTTACAACACGTTTTGATCGACAATGAAACGCGTTTTGTAACTTTTTGACCCGCCCGATATTATAAAAATGTCTGCCCTAAAACCGCCCACACCCGCGGGTCACGGTTAGTGTGTTTCTAACAATATGTTTTTATATTAATTTGTGTTTGTTAGTGACCGTATGTTTATGAATTTAAGGTGGCTCTTGATCATCCACATAGGCATTTCTGGTATGAAAGATGCTACCCGTGTAGGAGGAGTTTCTGTAAATGACAAAATGGTAACTCATTGGACCAGGGTTTCCCAACCCAGTCCTCAGGGAACCCCGGAGAGTCCACATATTCGCTTCCTCTCAGCACCCAGCGCACTTGTACAAGGTATTTGGTGTTCCTGATTGGCCGGGAGCTGGGAGGGAGCAAAAACGTTCCCTGAGTTGAGAAACCCTGCATTAGAGCACAGCATACTGTGTAGGTCCTGTACGACAAACCAGGACATTGCTGCTTCTGTCTGAGATTGATGTTTTATAGTTGGCATGAAATTCAATTCAGAAATTCCTCTGTGCAAAGGTGAGCCGAACAATTCTGGGCAAAATGTCAACTGCTGGCAACCCTTAGCAGGGTTAGGGTTAGGGTAATCTTATGGCTAATCTGTATTATTCCATTATAAGCCTAAAATTTGCTACATCAAAAACGTTGGGGCAGTTTGCAAATCCTACAGATAACATAATAAAACTCTTACATACATGTTAAGGCATATGCATGCATGTACAGACTTTTCTAAAAAAATCTTACGCCAGCCAGCTGACCAAACTTGGCAATGCTGTCCCTTAGTGGATTTTGCCAGTCTGGCCCCAAAACTTAAATAAAATGTGAGGCCCCCTGAATCAGCCACAGCATCCATGCTCCACCCACGAAGAGAAAGAAATGACTCTTTCATAATTACTCTTTTACTTCTTTTGTACTTTGGCTGTTCTTTATCTATGGAAAAAAGGTGTGAAAACGAGACGCAGAGAGAGAAAGGCAGAGAGATGAAGGCAGGTATTCCTCTGTGTGGTTATGACAGCCCAGCATCCAGCTCCTGTCACAGCCTAAAGAAAACAATGTTTGAAACTCATAACTCATGGCTGTTTGTCAGCCTGAAGCCGTATTTGTCCCGTCAGTCTGAATTTGTTTCTGTATTTGTCTGTCAGTCTGAAGCTGTATTTCTGTTAACCTCAATTTAAATCTGAATCTGTGTAGAAGATCCCCTGTTTTACTATCCGAAGAACGATTATAACCCTGACTGAGCAAAGCAGGCAGAGGAAATGACTGATACTGGGGCAGAGAGAGAGGAATGTGCCACAGTGGATGTCGGGGGAGAGGGAAGCGGAGCTGATTTGTTTATAATTTAGTTCAGGGAGCCCCTCTGCAATAATCTCCATGAACACCCCTTTCTGCTACACTTTGGCTCATTCCCCCGCACAGTTAAAAACGCTTGTCACAACAGCCCCCCCCCCCCCCACACACACACTCTCTCAGGATCTGGGGAATGTCTGAAGGTCTGAGCCAGACATGAAGTACCCATTATAAAATGTATGTGATTACTACAAAAATGTACATCACATGTGCTCCTGCTGGGAGAGCAGAGGTGGAAATTCCAGGTCCAGAAAATAAAAATCCGGACCAAGATTTTGTTTCAACCAACCAGTTGAGTATAACATTGTCCATAACACATACCATGCTGTTTGAACACATGGATGTTCCTAAGTATACATGATACCAGAGTACTCTAGGCTACCAGTCAATGATTAGCTTTGTAACTGTATTATCTGTCTTGAGCTTGTACGTTTTGGATACTCAGGTGTAGAGTGAGGACACAATCATGGCAGTATCTGCAGGAATTCTTTAATTGTGCATATATGTCCTCTTACCAAGACGCAGTGCTGGAAGCTGTTGGTGGATTAAATACCAGTGAGGCAGAAGATGCTATACTGGTCAGATGCCTGCATGGGAAATGCTATACTGGGCTCCACCTAATGGTAGAACCTCGGATTCAGGAGGAACAATGCAGTTTTGCCTTGCCATGGAACAGAAGACCAACTCTTTCCACAGGGTTTCTGGACTTAATCTCTGTGAGAAGATGTTTAGGTTGAGGAGTCGGCTGAGGTAGAATGAGCTTCTTGTAAGGATGCTCAAAGGAGACACTTTGAGCACATACCCACCAGGGCTGGTGAACTACTCTTAGAAAGCTCTTCAAATTGTTATACTATAATGGAATTATTTTGAATGTTCATTAATTATCCAATTATAATTCATATTTATTTTATAATTATAAGCCCATTGTATGCAACTGATCACAAAAGCCAGAGCTTGTAATATAAGCCAGTGACTGTCTTAAGTGAGAAAAATGGCAAGGGGACAATGAAATATAATAACACAGCTGCCCACGGGACAGAAGCGCCAACCAACAGGTGGTCGCCTATTCTTAGTTATTTTGCTTATGACACCAAGATCCATGTGAAGCAGATAATTTAGCAGATAATTATAGCATATTAAACTAGCTGAACAAAACAGCCACAACAACAAAAAAGTTGCCTAAATTTTGGTGTAAATTAAAATATCAAATGAGTCCCTTTAGACAGCTAACAAAGACCTTTGTGTACAAAGTAGCTTAATACTTAAATGACAATTTGCAGTAAAATACTGCCTTTGTTTTAGGCTACATCTAATGTTAACATTATTGAATCTGTCCATTTATGCAGCAAAATCCAGTTTCCAGACTGTGCTGTTCAGAATCTCAGGTTCAGAATCTCAGACATTCTTCATTCACACATTTTTTCACTAATTTCTTGCTGACAATACCATTTTCTGGTAAATATAAATGTACTTGGGCCCTCAAATATAATATTCTGTCGTGCCTCACACTGTTCAAATTCCTGTTCTTAGTTTTTTATTTATATCATTGGGCTTTGCAACCAGAAAGGCTTGATTTGCATATTATATAAGAATGCAGCTCATTTGCTTTGACCATTTATTGTTATTTGTGGCCAGAAACTGGGTGGGATCTCAGGTTTCTGCACTCATGTTCATTTACAAGACTGTTCTGACATTTCAGAAAGAAAATGTGCGTGTGCCAGTTTTGATAAATCAGATTTTTTGATTAATGAGGCCCCTGGACTCAAATACTACAACATTGCCAGTGATTAAAGTTCATGACTCACTATGAGAGTAAGAAAATGATTACATGAAATGCTCCTTATTTGAGATGGAACTTGTCAAATTTATGGGCACTAATATGTTTAACATTGTATTTTTGCAGTCAAATCGGCAATTGACAATTGGAAAAAGTGAACGTTGCCACGGGTGACGGTTCAGGTGATGCCTTCAGAGCGAAACTGCCACAGCAGGCCAGACAAGCACTTGCATGCTTGTTTCAGAGAAGTGCATTTTGGGAATCCTGAGAACAAGCTGATGGACACCACAACCCAAATCATCACACTGGACGGAAAATGATTATGCATATTTTTAACAGCTGCCTCATTAAAACAAACAAAACAGGACATACAAAAGAAATTATGAAAAGAAATATATAAACCTTTCATAGAAAGGGAATTCAGGATAAATAAATAAATATTGATTATTCAAATAGTGAACAAAATTTATGTATTTGTATCTACATTGTGCATTTTAAAACTGGTCCCTAAAAAGCACTTCTGCTTTAACTGTGATCAGTCTTGGAAAGAAAGCAGGAATACCCTAGAATAGTAGATGTAAATCTATTTTTAGTAATACTTGTTTTTCCCACTGGCACTGGAAGGCAGCCATGTTTGTAAAAGGTCCCTCGGCGGATTTGCCAGTGATCTTCCTCAGATGTTTTCTAAAATTGATTTAAAAAATGCATAATACTGATATGCAATGTTTGGTATGTTTAAAAATGGCAACTAAATGGTATAGGTCCTTTTCATACTAAGATAGATAGATAGATAGATAGACAGATAGATAGATAGATAGATAGATAGATAGATAGATAGATAGATAGATACTCCACATATTATCAGCAATATACAATTATAGCAATTCAGTTATAATTGTACAATACAATCAGTACAATACAAAAACAGTACAATACAGTATAGTACAGTACAGTACACACATGATGTGCTAGTGAATGGTAAATGGTATACATGTCAGTATTGTGTGAGGAGTGGGGTAGTGAAAGGGGTTTAGCGTCCTGCTAACTATGGGGAAAGAACGGTTTGTGAAATTAAACAAAGTGATGGAGGGGAAAGCAGTTCCTGCTCTGCTGGAGCTTTTACGTTCCTCTCATGTCTGAGCACATGGCGGCACTTAGAGGCGGCTGTGCTGGAGCCGTGTGTGGAGCTGCTTTTAGGCAGGAGCTGTCAGACGGATGCAGAAACCCCGGCAACATTCATCTTCTTAGGCAGGAACGCATGAATGAGGCAGGACCACGGCAGCTTCGCCAGGCCTAATTCCTGTGTTTTATTTATTGCCTTTTCTAGGCTGACATGCTATTTTTATGCAGCTGTCTATGTTGTGAAATTGCTGCGGGTAGAAACTGTGCTGATGGATGCCGTGATTCAAGCAGGCAAGCTTCCGGAAAGCAGGCACTGTCCCCGAGGTGCGGCATGCTGCGGGGCACACAGCTGCGGCAGTGCCGGCCGTAGGCAAGTGCTCGTGTGTGTCCCATCATGCAGTGCGCAGACACTATGCGGTGGCTCATGGTTGAGTAAACAGCTCCAAGTACACAGAAGAACAGTAATTTGCTGAAGATAATGCAATACACAGCTCATTCTCACGCTCTAAATACAGCTCTTGTGTTCTGTTACTGTTCGACATTTTTTCCAAATTTTGTTCCCTATTAAACAGTTTGAGAAAATAACGTGTGTTTGCATACATTTGAATACATGTACATGTGTATGCATAAACATGCGTGTGTTGGAGTTTATGTGCCTGTATTTCTATATGAGATAGACAGATACTGATTTGTGCTACTTTGTTGTTCTTTGTCTATTAACAACCCACAGAGAATATCTATGCAGATAATCAACACGCCAGGAAACAGTAAATAAGTTAAAAGCACATTTCTTCTGCCGACACAGTATTACTTTCAAACACAGCATAAATTCTGGATTTATATCACGTATAAATGAATAGATAAAGTACCTGCCTTAGCATAGATTGATTCTGTTCAGGGGTTTCCTCTGCCCTTATTGTGAGGCATGCTGGACGTCCACAACCCTTACTGAATATACAGCTATTGCATCATTGGAATGAGTTCATAAGGAAAACTGAGCGACACTAGAGAGGCGATCTTTATTATCTATTAGCGCATTTGCCAAAAGACTGCCTGTTAGAGGCAACATGCGGCTTGGGAGGCTAAGTCTCTCTCTTTGTGATCGGAAGCTCCAACCTCGGCAGAATAGTCACATGCCTTTGGCCCCTTGAGCTACACCCTAAACCCCCAGCTCCATGGGCACTGCTGCAGGTGGCCGCCAAGCTCGCTCTCACCTATAGATGTAGAGTAAGATAGGATAGGCAAGATGGGCATTCCCCCCACAGGGATGCTGCTTTATTTATTTTGTTATTTTATACCCGTTCTGAATGCACAGGTCTTTTATCACCAACTGTTGTGTGAACACATAGGTCCTGCAACACTGATAACGATGCAAATCATTAATTTGTGGGGAAGTCTTGGCAGCTGCTGAATGATTTTTAGTGGAACAAGAATATATAAGACATAACAGACAAGACTAGATGCCACATGGTTTCAAAGAAAGCCTCTGAAACATATATGGCTCTTGCCCTCACTAAGCACCATGGAGAAAGCGTTCCTTAAGGAACCGCGAGTGAACAGCGCCGTCATAATCACCAAGCACCATGGAGAAAGAGTTCCTTAAGGAACCGCGAGTGAACAGAGCCCTCATAATCACCAAGCACCACGGAGAAAGCGTTCCTTAAGGAACCGCGAGTGAACAGATCCGTCATAATCACCAAAGCACCATGGAGAAAGTGTTCCTTAAGGAACCGCGAGTGAACAGAGCCGTCATAATCACCAAGCACCACGGAGAAAGCGTTCCTTAAGGAACCACGAGTGAACAGAGCCGTCATAATCACCAAGCACCACGGAGAAAGCGTTCCTTAAGGAACCGCGAGTGAACAGAGCCGTCATAATCACCAAGCACCACGGAGAAAGCGTTCCTTAAGGAACCGCGAGTGAACAGAGCCGTCATAATCACGCTCCTGTATTTGGTACTAGACAAGCGTTGTTTTATTTTGCTCTTGATCGTGTAAGTATGCTGTGTGCAAAATAGCATGTTGGGAGATGGAGGGAAAACAGAGCACAGAGGGAGAGAGTGGGAGAGAGTGTGTGGGAGACATGGAGAGAGAGAAAGGTAGAGTGAGAGAGAGCGAGAGAGCAGCAGGGAGCACTTGCAGTGGAAGATCTGGCTTTGTTCTGAGGAGAGCTGTCCGGAGGGAAGGTTCTGGAATTAGAGGCCTTTGTAGATCTGATGAATGGACATTTGAAATTCACAAAAAAAAAAACTATAAAATAAACCACTTTTCTGAAGACTTGTAACTTCTACTAATTTGACGCCCGTTTCATTCAGTTTGTGATGTAGAACTTTCTGGTAAGCCCTGAGTCACTCTCCGCCGACGTGAAACGGTTTGGTTTTTTTTTTTCGGGTGTGTAGGTCATCAGCTTGGACTCTTGTGCACGAGACAGGAAGTGCTGGAGAGGATACTGAAGAGGTGCAAGGTGCGCTGGTGCTCACTGAGGCTGGTGGATCAGTGCGGGGGCGCGTGCCCCAGGCCGTCATGGCAGGATGTACTCAGCGATGTCAACAGGGGCTACTGAAGTTCTTCCAGTGCGTGCGGCGGCTGATCTCGGGGACGCTCAGCAAAGGTACCCTCTCCCGTCACACACCGGCAGCTGAATGTCCGGATACCACTGAGGCTAATGGCTCTGAATCGTGGGTCTTACACATACAATATTGGAGAAGTAGGAAAGGAAGAAATAAGAAGTGGTGAAAACGAAAGGAGGAAAGGAAGAGAGAACAGATGCAGACTGTGTGGGTGGGGTGCTGGGAACTGGCAGTTTTTCGTATTTGTAGCCACACACGCGTCCATGTGCTTGCAGTAAACTTTGTGTGAGTGCACAGAAAAAAAATACTTTTAGATTTTAGTCCATGGCCGTGTGTGTGCTGGACAAGGGGAAGGTTTAACTGCATCACTACACCAGGAAGGAGTTGCTCTTACCCACAAATCCATGCATGCAACCAGGTGACCTTTAAAGAAACCACTACTGGAATGTCATAGAAAGCATAACACTGTACATTCTGCTAGTATCAAGCTTTGGGCTACACAGTCTTCCTCACAGCTAGTATAGTGCTGGTGTTTGTCGCTTGTGTAGAATCTGAGACCACGGCTATAAAAGACCAGCAGTAAGACATGTAATGATCATATAGTGAAGCTTAAGGTTTCATGTTAAACCAACATGACAGAGGTACTTAATCCCTGGTCAAAGTAGGGTTCAGAGTTACTGAAAACGTACGTTGCTGTTGACAGCTATGTTGAATCAGCTTGGTGTATCCCATGCAAGTTTGGTGAAAGGCTGTTCTATTTCAGCATTTGTACAGCTGCAGTTAGACTTCAGTCGCTTTCGTTGGCCACACACACATCTTCAGCTGTCTTTGTCTGTCTCTTCTCTCCACTGAAAGTTGAGCCAGAGGCTGCAGGGATTTTTGCAGAAGCCCTAAATACTGCTCTGTTCCATTTACCTGAGAGGTTGGAAGTCGGAGCTGGGAATGACATCACACCCACATTCCAATACGAGAAGCCAGAAAGCCATTTAGCAATACCAGTTCTAGACTGGTTTCTTGTTAGCCATTGTTCGCAATACCAGGTGATAACAACACATTATGCGGTATTTTGTGCATACAAGCACAGAAATACAAATATGTTGATTAAGGGAGCAGCTATTTGGAATTCTGAGGTTGGAACTCTAACTTCAGGGGGCGTTCTGATTGTGATCGGAAAGCCTTATCCGATCACAATCCTCCTTATTGTTTTTTTCTGCTGAATGAGGCCCCATTTGTCCACATCGTTTTATGAACTGCAGTGGTCAGAGGCTCCTTATATTTATGAGGTTGTTTGTGCCGGGTGGGCGAGTTAAACATGCAGGTGCGAGATGCTGAGGACTTTCAACAGGCTCACGGAAAATGCCAGGGAGTGAGACACAGCTGAGCTTCGAGATGGTGAAACAAGGGGCCCGTGTGGCACACATGTGTGAACCCAACTGGCAGGGATATGAACATGAATCCACGGTGGATGGCTATAAATAGCAGCCATTAAATGATGCTGAAAAACAAGCGGATGTGGCCTTTGTTTAAAAAAAATATATATCTACATATTGTCACGTTCAGGCAATAGGCGAGCCGGGAAGCAGGCGAGCGAAGCCAGGAAGTCCGGTAAAGGGGTTTATTGCACGAAAGACGGAGAACAGGCACGGACATCCACGGACAATACAATGACAGATCTGGGGTACACTGACTTAGACACGGACTAAATACAAGAGACAGGCTAAGGGTAACGAATCACAGGTAAGAACAATCAGGGAATCACACGAGGTAACGAGGTGGGCGTGGCACACATCGGGAGTGGACGGAGCGGGACGTGACATAACCCCCCCCCAAAGGTGCGCACACCGGGCGCGCCCGAGAGGAGGCGACGGACGGGACGAAACCGGGGAACAGGACCTGAAAGACAAAAGGCAAAACATCAACCAAAAACAGGGAACAAGACAGAGACACAAAACAGGAACAGGGACGAGACGAAGGACAGAACCCGACAAAGAACAGGGAAAGCGGACAGACAGACCAGGAAGGGAGACACAGAAGGGGAGACAGGCGGAACAAAAGGGCCAGGAGTGAACGGAGGAGGAACAAAGGGACGAGGAGCAGAGACAGGCGGGACAAACGGAAAGGGAGGAGGAACAAGGGGAGCACGAGGGAGCCCAGGCGGGCGACGGGCAGCGGCCGGAGGGGCCGCAGGCGGGAGGGAGAAGGGAGCTGAAGGGGACCACCCAGGGGCCAAGGGAACGGGACGAGGGAGTGACGGAGGGGACACGGAGGGAGCAGGAGGGAACACCAGTGCAGGCGGGCAGGAGGGGGAAGCCGCGGCAGGCGGAGGCGCAGCCGGAGCCGGCGAAGGCGCCGTCCGACGCCCAGCCGGAGCAGGGGGGCCCGGAGGCGACCGACATGGAGCCGGAGGAGGGACTGAGGACCGGCACCGAGGATCCAGGGGGGGACCCGGCGGCGACCGCCGACCCCGAGCCGGAGGACCCGCAGGCAGCCACCGAGCTACAGCCAGGGGCCGAACGGGCGAGCCAGGGGGCAGGGCGGGCGGGACCCGGGCCCTACGCCTATGTCCCCGTCCCTTGCCGGATACAGAGAGGCGGGGTCCTGGGGGGCGTCGGCTTTGCCGGGGTAAGGGCGAGTGAGTCAGATCCTCCCTGGGGACAACAGGCGAGGCTGTAGGTAGGGCAGCCAGCAGGGCCGCGGGCAGGACGGGAGATGTGGCCTCAGGCAGGGCCGCGGGCAGGACGGGAGATGCGGCCTCAGGCAGGGCCGCGGGCAGGACGGGAGATGCGGCCTCAGGCAGGGCCGCGGGCGTGTGGCCAGCAGGGGGCGCCTCGGCGGGCACCTCAGGCAGAGCAGAGGCAGCAGCAGGCGTGCGACCAGCAGGGGCCGCCTGGGCAGGCGCCTCGGGCGTACGGTCAGCAGGGGGCGCCTCAGCGAGCGCCGCCAGCACGCGACCAGCAGGGAGCGCCTCTGCGGGCACCTCGGGCAGGCAGCCAGCTGCAGGCGGTGCTGCCGGCCGAGCGGCGACGGCAGTCGAGGGCGTGGCTGCAGTGCCGACAGGCGAGACGGGCAGGGCTGGCGAGCAGGGCAGGGCTAGCGAGCAGGGCAGGACGGGCAGGTCAGGAGCCGGCAGGACAGGCGAGACGGGCAGGTCAGGAGCCGGCAGGACAGGCGAGACGGGCAGGTCAGGAGCCGGCAGGACAGGCGAGACGGGCAGTTCAGGAGCCGGCAGGACAGGCGAGACGGGCAGTTCAGGAGCCGGCAGGACAGGCGAGACGGGCAGTTCAGGAGCCGGCAGGACAGGCGAGACGGGCAGTTCAGGTGCCGGCAGGATGGGCGCCGCCATCACGTGGCCAGCAGGGGGCGCCGTCGCGGGCACCTCCATCACGCGGCCAGCAGGGGGCGCCGCAGCGGCCACCGCGGGCAGTGCCGCAGGCCGAGCGGTGGCAGCTGCAGGAACTGCAGGCAGGTCAGGCAGGACAAGAGGGACAGGCGGGACAGGCGGGACAGGCAGTGCCGCTGGCAGAGCGGCGGAAGCTGCAGCAGGCGGTGCCGCGGGCAGAGCGGTGGCAGCTGCAGCAGGCAGGACCAGCAGGACTGGCGGGTCAGGCGGTGCTGCAGGCAGATCGGCGGCGGCAGCAGGCAGCGCAGCCGCGGGCAGATCGGCGGCGGCAGCAGGCAGCGCAGCCGCGGGCAGATCGGCGGCGGCAGCAGGCAGCGCAGCCGCGGGCAGATCGGCGGCGGCAGCTGCAGCAAGCAGGACAGGCAGGACGGGCGGTGCCGCTGGGAAAGCGGCAGCAGCAGCAGCAGCAGGCGGTGCCGCGGGCAGAGCGGCGGCATCAGCAGCAGGCGGTGCCGCGGGCAGAGCGGCGGCATCAGCAGCAGGCGGTGCCGCGGGCAGAGCGGCGGCATCAGCAGCAGGCGGTGCCGCGGGCAGAGCGGCGGCATCAGCAGGCAGCGCAGCCGCGGGCAGATCGGCGGCGGCAGCTGCAGCAAGCAGGACAGGCAGGACGGGCGGTGCCGCTGGGAAAGCGGCAGCAGCAGCAGCAGCAGGCGGTGCCGCGGGCAGAGCGGCGGCATCAGCAGCAGGCGGTGCCGCGGGCAGAGCGGCGGCATCAGCAGCAGGCGGTGCCGCGGGCAGAGCGGCGGCATCAGCAGCAGGCGGTGCCGCGGGCAGAGCGGCGGCGGCAGCAGGCAGCGCAGCCGCGGGCAGATCGGCGGCGGCAGCAGGCAGCGCAGCCGCGGGCAGATCGGCGGCGGCAGCAGGCAGCGCAGCCGCAGGCAGATCGGCGGCGGCAGCAGCAGCGGGCGTTGCCGCGGGCAGAGAGGCGGCAGCAGCAGGCAGCGCAGCCGCGGGCAGATCGTCCCAGGCAGGGAGAAGCGAGCAAGCCCCCACGAAGAGCGTCGGGGCAGCTTCTTCGGCTTTACCCCTTCGCTTCTTCTTCTTGCGCCGCCCGGAAGCTGCAGGAGGCTGCGACGTTGTCTCAGTACAGGCGAGGGGCTGGAACCGCTTCGCCTTGAATTGGTGGACCAGCTGGAGCAGCAGGGAGCGCACCTCCGCCAGAATGCGCTCCTCTGTCACAGGGTTTACTTCCTGGAGGAGATCCCGGCTCCGTTCGACTAAGCCGAATAGCGTGGGGTCTTCCTGGATCTCCGGCTGCTCTCCCCAGTACGCGACCTCATGCAGCAGGACGAGCCAGAGGTCGTCGCCCTGCTGCGTCGCATTGTTTGCGAGATCTGTCATTCTGTCACGTTCAGGCAATAGGCGAGCCGGGAAGCAGGCGAGCGAAGCCAGGAAGTCCGGTAAAGGGGTTTATTGCACGAAAGACGGAGAACAGGCACGGACATCCACGGACAATACAATGACAGATCTGGGGTACACTGACTTAGACACGGACTAAATACAAGAGACAGGCTAAGGGTAACGAATCACAGGTAAGAACAATCAGGGAATCACACGAGGTAACGAGGTGGGCGTGGCACACATCGGGAGTGGACGGAGCGGGACGTGACACATATATTGCTTTGACCTTTTTTCATTTCTATGTGCCTCTCACCAGGGTAATTATCATTAACAAAAACTAGAACTATAAGAAAACATTTTTGCAAACTGAAATAAAATATGAAAATAGAAAAATTACAACTGAACAAAAACTCTAAATATTATTTCCTATCTAACTGAAATAAAATAAAAACAAATATCAAATACTTCACTATCATTTTTTAATAGCATTTAGCTAGTAGTGATTTGTTTATCTGTAATGACCATGATTAATACCAGGAACATATTTTGCGCATTTTAAGGGCATTAGTATATAATGTGCACTGTGCATTCATGTTGGATTCTGTATAAATCTGACACATAAATGATTGGTTGGAGGGTGAGGATAGCAAGAAGGGACCCAGCTGTTTGTAATTCACCCCCCTTGGAGAACTTTATTTGGGGTACAAGCAAGCAAAAGGATGGGAGACAGCCAACACAAACAGGGCTGGGGAGCACAGGATGGAGAGGCATTTATATACACAACTAACCAGGGGGTAATGAGGAACAGGGGTGGACTGTTAATACCTATAGGACAGGTAAGGAAGGAAGGTGTGGGAGGACCAGCAGCGCCACCCACAGGCCCTTATAGGAATAGGACAGGAAAGGCTGGAGCAGATCGTGACAATAAAACAGGTTTCAGTCTATCCCTAGAAATAATATTGCTAAAATCTGAACTGAAACTAAAATACATAAAAACTAAATAAAAATATATCTTTAAAATTCTAGCTAATAAAACCATGCTGAAAATTAACACTAAACTGAATTCCAAATAAAAATTAAACATAAAAATAAAAACTAATTTAAGAAGTCAAACGTATAATAACACTGTCTCTCACACAACCTTTATTCTTTCTGTGAAGCCATTGATATTTATTTCCCATTTGCTTATTTTCTCCTTTCACTTTCATCATCGTCGTCTTTCTTCTATAATGGGGCTGCCCCCTGACACCCTGATATTGCGTCTCTCCATTACCCTCTTAATCCATGAAAGATCAAGTTGTGAACTGTCAACAGAATGCTTTCGATATCCAGCTAAAAAATACAATGAGCTTCTTCGACCAAGAGCATATCTGTGTCGTCTAGCTCTTCTGCTGTCAGTGTTCCCTATTACTACAATCCCTGCTTTGCTTTCTTCACTCACAGTTGCTATTCATCCTTTTTCATGCTTCATTAATTCAACAGCAACCAGCTTTTCTTTAGAGCTGCAAAGAAAAAGGGTTTTACTTTGAAGGGATCCTGTAGACCACATTGATCTTGTGACTGGGGACCATAAGCAATGTAGCACAATAGAATGGAGACTGACATACATTGTTATTCTGCTCTATCAGTGTTAGAAGTGGGGTTGGAGATTACCGTGGGTTTTGGTGGCCTACCCTACAAGATGAATCGTCCTCTTCTGCTTCCCATTCCCTTGTCTATCTTCTTGAAGAAATCATCCTTGTGTTTCATCTCACTCTTGCGGCAATATCAGTTAGGTGTCTTTGATCAATACCAGATCTCCCTCCTCATCATACCTTAGACTATTGCTAGTGCTAAACTGCACTGTACAAAACAAACCTCATCATAAGTTATCTACACTCCAGGCCTCATGCCCTGATCAACATAGACATCCAAACTTTGGATCCAAACATCCAAAATATTCCACTTAGTTAATGTGTCCATGCCCTTCTTTGGCCTTAAATGTCCTTTTCCTACACTCTCTTCTCCTCCTTTCTCTGTATTGGCACTTGAAGCAGATTAAAGCTGACAGTCTACACCATTACATTTAATTTTTTAATCATTCACCCTCCATCCTTATATAATCCTTCTCTTCCTGTCCTTATTTGCATCCATCTCCATCATGTACAGATGTGATAAAATAAATCCTACCACACATTCAGGAAGAACCCAAGGCAACTATTTGTTTGTGTCTTTGCAAAAGGTGCTGGAAAGAGTTGTGTAGGAGGGGTGTGTTTAATACTGAGTAACATAAAAAAGTATTTCGTTGTTGAGTAAACAGGTATGGGCGGATCTGCTTTATTCAGATTTGCTCTTGTCAAAAATCACTTCACCATTTCACTGCTTTTGAAATATTTCATTAAAGAAAACATTATATAATCAGATGTAAAATTTTCAGCTTTATTTATCGACAATAGTCTTCCTTTTTGGTAAATGCCAACCCCTTCAAATTTCCATGGCAACAAAGATAGAGATTTATGAGGCATCTGCAAGTGAATGTGTATGTGTGTTACTGTGTTAGTATGATAATATTTACAAATATGTTGTAATCGCAGCAGTTATGAATCAATGGTCTTTATCAATGTCACATCTATTTCACTCTTGACTGATTGGTATTTGATTCCGCTGTGTTCAGCCTTGTTATGAAACAAAATGAAATGCTGCCCTCTAGTGGTTACACTGCTATACATCCAGCAAGTAGCCAAAAGAAATGTATACACTGAAAAAAAAATCACTTGCATTATCAAAAATGTTTATTAATAATTTTGGAATTATGTAGGTTTAACTTTGGCTCATAAAAGTCCTCAACTAACACCATGCACAAAAGTCTTTAAGGGACTTGGTCCCGGTTTCTCGATAGCAGTCACTCTTAGCGTCTTACGAATACTTTAAAGATATATCTTACGAAAGGTATTTGTTTTTCTATGTATGTTTCTCAAGCAATCTGTTATGAGACTGCTCAAGCAAGTGCAACCTTAATAGGCGGCAGAACACCTGATTGGTTGATATCAATGGCTTGAGAATTGATTATTCCCTCACTGAAAAAAGTGTCACAAGGGTGTAGCTGGTTTGACCTAAAATTTTCATGTAGAGTTGATGTATTATTTTCTTTCATGTGTTCAACTTAAGTTTTTTAGCTGAACAGACTCAATTAGACAAACTGCACCAGTAAGGCAGAATGATCCATTGGGTCAAAGCTTAAAATTGCTTGTGTGCTTGTATCGCGCATGCGCAAGTCCTGTGCACGTCTCTGAGAATAACCGCCACAAAGCTTGCCGTTACTATATATGCTGTCCTCAGGTAAGAATGAAAAATGGAACCTGTAAATGTAATTTTTTGTTCTTATATCTTAGTCGAGAACATGATTGCATGTTGACCTTTTAAAGTTAGTATTGGGTAGAACATAGTTATGTAGAACATCTACCTAGCAAGTTTATTTTACATAGATTGGTCGCCATTAGCCGTTTATTGGGAAATGCTCAATGTGAATATTAGCATTAATATATAGATATTATTTTGTGTTAGCTAGCCATATTAAGTACTAGTTCCTTTTGAATTAATGTCAAGAACCACAGCAAGGGTACAAGGTGCGATTTTTGAGTTAATTGTTAAGAAAACAGTTCTGTGTCGCGTGTAGAGAAACGGGGAAAAGGATTTCTCAACATGTACACGAATGTTTAAAAAACGTTGCTTTTTCTTAACCTTTTGGTCTTTCATCCACACGTAAACTGAGTTTCAGTTCATTGAAACGGAGTTTTTGCAAAACTCCAGGGTGAACATTATCAGAAGCTGGTTTAACATGCTGTGGACAGCCATTTTTTGCGTTTTATGTGGGCACAAATGTTTTAAAGTAGTGTTTGTGTGGACGGGATTATATTGTAATTAGGTGATTGTTTTTCGCAGAGTGAAGAAAGGTGTCATAATTATCCACAAAAATAACAGATCTTCCGCGCAAGTAGCTATTATAGTGGCTGCACCTTCACTCGCTTACCGCTAATATCCAACTTTTTTTCCCCCTCCCATTCAGTTCGTCCTAGAATGGCTATTTCTTCACCCCAATCCACAAAATCCCATTTCATACTGGCCTATCTCTAGCCTCACTGTTCGCGCCCTATCACTGATCCCTCCCAATCAAAATCAATTTTAATAACAGGTGACACGGGGAAAGGGCGTTACACACCTACACTTTCTTGTTTATGGCTTGTTTATGAATAATGCGTCATAATAAAGTGGACTGTTACAGTAAACTGGCTTGGTTTTTTTATTTGTTTCAAATTATATTCATTAGGTGAGCATGATTGTTTGTAAGTGAAAAAATCTAATGTATTAGATTGACTATTTTAAGTTGAACTGACTTGAAAAAATTATATTAACCCAACTTGAAAAAATTAAGTGTGAAAAAATGAAGTAATTTTTTAAGTTGATCCAATGTTTAATTTTTTACAGTGCTCTATGCAGCAACTGCTTGGCTGCTGCAGGAGAGATAGTGGTGTTTTTTATAAATACACTGCAATAAAACACTGCAGGAATCCCTCAAAATATTAAATTAATCAGAAGTGGGGAGAAGCTAAAAATAAAATACAAAATTAACAAACTGAATCATCTAACCATAAATATGATTTTCGCTTTCAATTCCTATTCATTAGCACTCGATGAGAGCAGCAATATAAAGTACGATAACTTGAGTATAAATTTTTAATTCCAAGATGAAAAAGATGGGACACTGTTTTTGTTGTGTGATTTCTCACGTGGTCCCCTAGGGGAGCACCACAGAGACAGTGGCTCCCAGGTAATTTGAAACAAATAGTGTATGGACAGTCAAATTTCTCACCACTAGATGTCAGGCATTCTATGGCACTTCAGTTATTTTTTTAGCCAGTGTTTTAGATTAAACCAGAGGTGTAGTGGTAGGTATACGCAGGTTTAAAAAAATAAAATAATATTAAGAAATATTGTCAGAAATGTTCATCAATCACCAGGAGAAGTGCGTATACCAAATTATATGGTGTAATGGCATACCCACTTTCCCAAGATTATGCTATGCTATGGGATTAAGCATTTTAAATGTGTATCACAGATACTGTAAGTGTGACACAGAGGCAGATCACATAAAAGGTTGCTTAACAAACAGACGGACTCCCTTTTCACATTACAGGGCATTTATCGACGCAATATGAAGGAGAATCACTTATATTTACTCTCTTTAGCTGATGCTTTTGCCTAAAGTGACATACAGGCAAGCAAATAGCACATTATAATAAAGAGCAAATATAAGCCACAGAAGTCAAGTGACAGGGGTCAGGATGAGCATCTAGGCTGGACAGGCTTATGAAATTTATTCTGAATAAGGAGACATTAATGAGGGATTACTGAGGGATTAATGAGGGAGAGATTAATGTGATGGCAGATTGAAAATCGAACTCACAATGTCACCGTTCAATAGTTGCATCTACAGTGTGACCCTTGTCGACGTCGCATTAGGTGGAACAAGGCTGGGGTAAACCCTGGATGGGCTGCCAGACGATCGCAGAGCCCACGCACACAATTATACAATGTGGGCAACTGAAAAAGCAAAAAAACACTATGCCTATTATTGTAATACAAGAGGGCGTAGAATTCAAAGCTGCTCTTCTGCTGGGAAGGATTTTGGCATGAAATACATTCTGGCTAAGATAGGTTTAGGTTCTACTGAAGGGGTGACTAATTATTTATCTTCCTAAGCTTCATTTTTAGATAGATATTTCACTGAGTCACAGTAAAACATGCAACATAGAGTTTGGAATTAGCATATTGCTTGTTTTGAATCATTGCGCAGATTAATTTGCTGTTACCTTAATTTGTTTTACAACTGGAAATGAATAATCTAACATTAACTTTAAAACAGGTTAAGGTAGAGAGTGTACAACGTTGAAGAAGGGCAAATTAAATTAAGGGCCTTGCATTATGGACCATGTCCTGTTAACCTGTGATGAATTACTCAGTCTGTAGGAAACCTGCAAGTAGGTACTGTAACACGTCTTACTCAGTACTTGTACTATTACAAATGACAATAAACCTTTTGAATCCTTTAAATTGTAGAAATTAAAGAAACAACCAAAGAGCCAGTCTTCCTGTTATCTTGAGAGAAACAATCTGAAAAGCTGAGATACTTTTAAAGCACAATCACCAGCAGACCTTGTCTGACTGTTGAATGCCACACACCCTGCTGATATAGTCTATGTGATCACAGGGTCTTTGGCTGAGACAGTTACCTAAACATGTGTTGAAGGATATTCTTCCCCTGTTCTTGATGTCCCCATAGTGGTTAACACAGTGGTGCTTATTGCTCCTTAGCATGCAGTTGCACCCATGTTTGTAATCTGTGGCTTGGCTCATCCCTCCTTGTTGCATATACAGTATTTGCTGCATCAGCTTGTGTGAGGTGAGGCGAGGAAGAGATTAATTAATGTTAGACCCTTCCCTGCCAGTTCTCAGGCATCCTGTGATCTTTTTCCGGTTCTTTACAAAGAAAGTACTATTGTTAGACTCACTTTGCCCTTTGTCTCTTTTGCAGTCCCAGTCCCCTTCATTCTCAGTCCCCTCTCAGTCCCTCTCTCCTTCACTCTCAGTCCCTCTCCCCTTCACTCCCAGTCCCCTCTCAGTCCCTCTCCCCTTCACTCCCAGTCCCCTCTCAGTCCCTCTCCCCTTCACTCCCAGTCCCCTCTCAGTCCCTCTCCCCTTCACTCCCAGTCTCCTCTCAATCCCTCTCCCCTTCACTCTCAGTCCCTCTCCCCTTCACTCCCAGTCTCCTCTCAATCCCTCTCCCCTTCACTCTCAGTCCCTGTCCCCTTCACTCCCAGTCCCCTCTCAGTCCCTCTCTCCTTCACTCTCTGTCCCCTCTCAGTCCCTCTCCCCTTCACTCCCAGTCCCCTCTCAGTCCCTCTCCCCTTCAGTCTCAGTCCCCTCTCAGTCCCTGTCCCCTTCACTCCCAGTCCCCTCTCAGTCCCCCTCCCCTTCACTCCCTCTCCCCTTTACTCTACCATTTTGCCCTTCAGTTCTCCTACATACAGCTTTATCCTGCTGACTGATCCCTTCCAGGCATGATTGCTCAGTTGTTTCACCCTCCAGTGAATAAGAAAACTACGGTTTTCCTGTTTGTGTCACAAAGGTTTTCACTTTATATTTCTCAGCTCTCCTTGCTGGTCCTGTAGCTGACCTCTGATCAGTTTTGATACAGATGGACATACCCTATTTCTGTGTGAGAAGGTACTCTTGGCTGAGAATGGGAGTAAAGACAAAGAAAAAAACAGTGCAAGAAACAGAGCAAAAGAGATGCTGTTTACATATTGCATCATTCTTTCGATGTTACCTACTCATGAGTTAGTGAAAATATGAAGAGAGAATTTTTATTTCTGGCAGTCTACTATCGTTCTGTCCCACAGTGAGTGTGTGTGTGTGTGTGTGTGTGTGTGTGTGTGTGTGCGGAGTGTTTTCCTGTGCTCCCTCACAGCCCACAAATCAGAGGTAAAGGCAGCCGATGCTTGAGTGCCACCAGAGACTCAGAGAGTGACAGACGCAGACTCAAAAACACAAGACAAGATATGGGTTTGGTGATGGGAACCTATTCAATGCAGTCAAAACGAGACAGATACCACCAAGGTAGGAGCTGTACTGTTTGCGTGATTCATTAACTGGAAAGTAGTTCCTTTGATTGGACAGATTGCACATCTCCCAGTGTGTATTTCATCAGATAGTGTGTCATTTTAATAATAAAACACTGTAGAATTACTTCACGATATGAGTGCGAGAGAGTGAATTTATGGGGAGTGGTGAAGCATTATGAAACTGTAAAGTGATGGATGGGTGTGACGGAATGAATGTGTGTCACAATTAATACGTTCAACATGACTAAAGCGCTAATTAGGTATTGTTCCTTTGAAAGGTTTTGTTAAAGTGAATGCATTCGCGAAATTATCTTCTGGGTTCTTTGAAGGTCGATGTGCACGTCAATTTTCCAAAACAACTGCTACTTTTTCAAAAGCATGGTTCAGGATCATGGAAAAAAATGATGAATAATAACAGGATTGCAAGCGGAAGATAACTTTCTGCTGGTTCAATCGGTTTTACGTGGAACTGTATTAGGTTTTATGTACCATGGAGGTAAACAGTACTTCCATGTCAGAAAGATATGTGTGGTTACATTGCCCCCTACTGGTTCCCAAGCAGTAGTCATGGAACTCAAAACAGTAGTCAAGGAACGCCCCCTTCAGGTCAAATACATATTTACAGTTTATTTATTTAGCACAGGGGTAGCCAATCTTATCCGCAAATGGCTGGTGTGTACGCAGGTTTTTGGGATAACCATCAGCTGTTCAATCCCAGGTGTGAGGACCCTTCAGCCAATCAGTCCTCTAATTAATAATCGAATTAGGGAGTTGCAGCAAACATTCATATTAAACACAATGGCCCTTTCTGGATAAGCCTGGCCACCCCTTTTAGCAGATGCTTTTGACCCAAGTGACATACAAGTGAGGATTAGAATGAAATTAGAATAATTGAATAATAGATCTACAGATAGTGTAGAAGGGTAGAAGGAGAGGATTGATGGTGCCTTAGACAGCAGTGGCAGTGGAGACAGATTTTAGTGGATTCTGTAGAGAACTGGAAACTGAAGAGAAACTACCGGAAGGTATCAGCTTGCTGACATTTTTACACATTTAACCACAGGCCCCCTCAGACAACAAGAAATACAGGCAGCCACCAGGATACGAACAAGGTATATATTCCCAAAGTCTTTCTTTAAGTCAAAACTGCAGGCGAGTCGGAACAATAATACTACTAATAATAACACTATTGTTTTTGATGCAATTTTTTATATAATAGTTTTCATGGTAGTCCATGGTAGTCTGTTCACTCGGGGGTGGGGGGGGGGGGTGAACCCGGGCACTGGAACAGCTGCTTTGTCTGCCCCCGTGTACCGATGCAGGAGGGGGCCTCTGTGTAGGTCCCTACATTTCATGCTCTTTCCATCCCAGTATGGATCCCTGTGGCGCCAGTGCATTTATAAGCCCCCGGCACCGTGTGCAATGGCAGCAGACCATAATTTCACATGTGGTATTTTACCGCTGATTGACGTCAGGCTGAATGTTCCTATTGAGACTGACGGCACATTGCTGATTACAAGCACAGCTTCGAGGAGCCTGATCAGCCAGCAGCAGGGACCGATTTAACGCATCGACACTGAGGTTTCCGTGCTGCTTCAGTCTGATCATTAAACACTGTTTTAGATCCCACCATATGCGGAGAAAACGGCAACATCCTCGCATGCATCTGCAGATAGGCAGGAACATTCCAGCCGCCCCCACCTGGCAGAGCACCACTTTGCTACCATGTAATTGCTGCTATTTTCCTGCATCCCTTCACCCCTCTGACTCGTCTGATGTACCACTGTACCATTGCTGCTATTTTCCTGCACCCGTTCACCCCTCTGACTCGTCTGATGTACCACTGTACCATTGCTGCTATTTTCCTGCACCCGTTCTCCCCTCTGACTCGTCTGATGTACCACTGTACGGTTTCTGAAAAGGACGCCGCATGTAAGGTTTACTGTCATATAAACCTCTATCTCTTTCCCCCACTTTATCAATACGCCCACATCAATCTCCTTTTCCCCCACATAAGCTTCTTATTGCATACAGCTTCCTTCCGCATGACCCAGCTTTTCTCTGTTCTTGATCCTAACCCAGGCTATTCCTCGCACTCAGATCCTCGCCTTCACCCTCCCCTGCTCCCTAACATGCAATTTATCTTGTTTGCCCCGGCTGCTGATCCTCTCCCTCCACACCCCCCCTGCCGGTCCTCCACCCTTTCCCATTCCCCTGACTGAGCAGGTCTCTCCCAGTAACTTGGTGCACCTGAGAGGGAGATAGAAATCCGGTCAGGAAACAGACAGGGGGAGATGAAAGATCACAAGAAAGGAGGAGGGAGAGGAAAAGCGGTCAGTCTGCCGGGGAGGGGGGAGGGGGGGGAGCGGGGGCGTGTAAGCAGGAAGACACACCCCCTCGATATAGGCTGCAGCATGGCGTTGTGTTAACACTTATGTAACCGTGCTGAGCTATTCAGACCCCTATATCAAGGGTTATTTAAAGCACCTGAACAGTCCCATCCACAAATGCCTACGCAGGCAGTTATGTGCCAAAGGGGGTCAGATTCCAGAACCACGCAGGGTCCAAAGTAAACACTGTGACTTAAAGAGACAACGATGTAGAGTATAGAAGCATATAAATCTATGACCAACATAGTCTAAATGCACTTGGATTTAAAGGCATGATTAATGCAGAGTAAAGAGTATTGATCTCAGTTGTCTATATACTTGATATTTTTAATATTTATTATAAGGAAATAAGTAAATAAGGAAAAGACTGTTTTTCAGTGGTGTGACATAATATGAAATGAGCATTAATAAATTTGCGTAGTAGCATTTGGTAGAGTAACCTCCATGCTACCACGAAATGTCACTTTCCTCCACAGAGAAAAATGTAGCACTCCCCTAATGAGAAAATATTAATGCAAATTACATAAACCAGTTAGTCTATTTATAAAAGCTTTGGGTGAATTAGTGATATGTCGAAAGAACTGCCAACATTTCTGCACACAAACATTGCAAAGTAAGCATCTGTTCCCATGAATATACAGATGCACACACTGAAATAATCAAATCAATAAATAAAACTTGAAGGATTTGAAAGAAACTCTTGGTTTATCAACAATGCATCTGTCCAACTGAAAGTTGCCCTGAGTTGACCCTACAGTGTTTTGACATGGTCTGTTAAAGTGGAAAGCTAAAGTGTTCATAGTGAGACAAAAATATGTGTAGCTGCTAGAAGACGACTAAAAATATTTCTAAACAAACACTGTATAATGTACAGTACAGCGAATGCAAGTGTCACCTCTGATCTGATTGACATTTTTGGCTGTTTTATTGGTTGCTGAGCATGTGAAGGCTGTAATAATACAAAGCATAGATGCATAGACGAGGAGAAGCTCCGCTTTGGTTCTGCCTAATGTGGTTTTGCGTATCGCAGCCTTGGCCAGCTGGTGACACAAGGATCCCTGCGTGCTGTGTTTGCAAACTGAGCTGTGGGGGCCGGAAGCTTTCCATGTGTTTAGCTGTGTGAGAGCAGTAAGCTGAGATTAATGCTGGAGTGAAGAGACTCATACCTATTCATATCACATGCGGTGGAAAGGGGGGGGGGGGGTCAGCCGCAGGGGGGGAGATCGCATACAAATTAGTGTGGGGTGCAGCAGAGTGCGAAAGATTGTAAATGTGTGAGAGGAAAGGCAATAAAAGAAGGTGCAAGCGACACTTAAGCTCTGATGTCGACACCATGGCGGAGGCGGAAGGAAGCAGGAGCATCTAGGATACAGGGCGGGAGAGAGAGCGAGCGAGCGAGAGGGGGGAAAGGGGAACAGGGGAGGGAAGGGGAGGGAGGGAACCTGGGCAGGCAAAAACATCCAGTCTCTGCGTGCGTCTGGAAGACACGAGGAGAACAACTCTTCTGCCACACACACGGCGAGCGCGGGTTAAAAAGAGCGAAGGAGACGACTTTATAGAGCGGAGAGAAAAGAACAGCGACAGCGCGAGACAGCGTTAGCGGAAAGGACAATAAGAGGAGAGGGGAGTGCAAGTGAGGCTGTTTGGAACGCTGGTTTCCACGGCGATAACATGGGTGCAGTGGTGGGCACTCTGACCATGCAGACCAAGCAGAGGAGGCCGTCGAGAGGTAAGTCAGCACAGACGGAGCCATTCGATTTCTCGAATCACTCACTGAAGCAGAGTGGCAGCCTGACACTGGAAGACTGACTAATGAACGTAATCGCCGCGATTGGCAATCCGCGTAACGGAACAGCACGGGGAAGGCGGATGCTCGCACGCTGGCGAAACGGCGAGTGCGAACGTGCTTCACAGTCACAGGCCAGCACCAGCGCTGACCGAGAACACAGCTCTCACAGGTGTTAGCCAGGAAGAAGTGGCGGAAGTGAACAGAAAAGCAGGAGATTCAGCAGCGCAAAATTACTGGCAGAATTACGAAGCACTCTATCTAGGACTACAGGCTTTGGGGACCCGTGTAAGGCGGAGGTTCTCTACATTGTGGTCATGTGTGTTAAATGAATCACTCTGTTCACTCATTTATAGAGTGGGGGTTCTGCCCTGCAAATTATTACAGTTTATATATATTAACAATATTTGCATGAAGTGTATGAATAAGTATGTATTTTACTGCATGTGTTCTGCCAACGAATGAGCATCTATGAGTGTGAGTATTTATGGTGTCAGTGATTAAGTGAGTTTCTGTATGCATTGTGTGAATAAGTGGGTGGGCACGCTGTATGAAATCCTGAAGGTGTGTAAAATGTGTCGGTGATTGACTGCGTGTTTGTTGTGAGTGTTGTTTATATGCCTGGCCAAGTGTGTCTGTATGTTGTGTGTCCGGGTTGCGTGGATGACTGTCTGATTGAATGTGTGTGTGTGTGACGTGAATGAATGAGCATCTGTGTTGTGTAAATGACTAATTGATACTGTGCACGCACTGTGTAAATTATTGAGTATGTGTGCCCATCTTCCCAGAATGCGTGCAGGATGTGTTATTACACTGCTCACAAAGCCACTCTCCTGCCAACCCTACGGCTCAGGAGTGCTGTTGTCATGGTGATGTGGAATTGAGGGGTTGAGTGGGGAGGAATTGGTCACTGCTGATAAGAGATTGGAAGTGCAACTGGTCTATCACACCGGGAAGTGAAGCAAAAATTCCTGCAACCCAGGCTGTGATTTTTGTATAACGTGTCAAATATGCAAAAGCAAGAAAAAAAACACTGAAATCTACAGGGCTTTTTTTATTGCTAATTAAAATGTGCATTCCCTCCTAAGAAATGCAGCAGAACCACAAGTCCCACCCAAACCTCATATTCACGTCCCAGGCCCGACCCAGATAAGAAACCACAGGCAATGTCCACAACACAGAACAGTCTCAATACCCAGACCTCATCTGGAGCGTCGATAATCCCATAACAGGGCATAACCATACATCTAATCATTCACTGACCAGACCAAAGCCAGCCAAGTGCCACATGAAAAATGATTTTGCATATCAGATAGATGTGTTCTGTACGTTTATCCCAGTACACTTCATATTTCTCCCATCTAAGTCAACCTCATTGCCCTAACTCCTGTGACTCACATTCACTTTATCTCAGTAATTGTCAGTGGTCTAATGCCAGTAACTATCTGTCCCTTTTTATAAAAGCATAGCCGGACAGTGATACTTTATTCATTTCCAATGGGGGAATTGTCTTTCCACCTACCCCATCTTGCTCTTTGTGAGACACACAGATACAGGTGTAGGTGAGAGCAAGCTTGGGGGGGGGGTCACAGTGCAGGGTCAGCCAGCATTCAGCGCCCCTGGAGCTGGGGGTTAAGGGCCCTGCTTAGGGGCCCAGTGCCAGGATCAGTCTGACAGCCCCGGGATTTAAGCTAGCGACTTAGCAGCTACAGGTATAGTGTCCTAGCACCCTGAGCCACACAGCGCCCCCTGCTGTCTCAGAGATCCACACCCCCCTACTCCCTATGACTGCCACTCCCCCTTTCTTAGTAACTCCCAGGAACAGAATCTTTTTGCTGCATTAAATCTCATAGCCCCAAAAGATTAGTCTATTTTATTATTAATTCCTCCAATCACCCAAATTCAAATTATGCAGAATCTCAGTTTAAATAATTACTCCAGGGCATGGGGCCTGGTGGCACTGTGGGCGGCACTGTAGCACTGTGGGCGGCACTGTAGACGGCCCCTCCAGGCCTGTGAGTTTGATACTCATCCTGACTCTGTATGTGTGTGTGGAGTTTCCACGTTCTTCCTCCTACAGGTCAAAGATGTGCAGTCTTGGTGAATTAGTGTCTGCAAATAGCCAGTAGTCTGTGTGCGCCTGAGATGGACTGGCATGGCAACAGAGGCCTGTGCTTCAGGCGCAATGTGACACTTTTCAGGATAAGGGGGTGACGGATGAAAAGGTTCATAAAGCTAGATGCTTTCAGCACTATTTCCACTTTCGATGAATCCTTAGGCCTTTTCGGTTGGAAGTGGATTTTATTTTTATTCCTGGTTTTATCCCCAAATCTCCCTCCTACACTCTCTAAGCGCTAGATTCCCTCAAGCTAAGATCTTTTAATCCACATCATCATCTAGCCCTCCGCTTCCCACATTACCGTTCCCCTCCCTTGTGCCTACACTCTGCCTTCATTTCTGCTTCCTACAGTCAGAAAAAGGAAATAGGTTTCCTACATTCAATGGACACCATTAGGCACACCTAGTTAGTACTATGTAGAACCCATTTGTGTCTCCAGAGCTACTTCAAGATAGTCAAGTTGTCCTTTCAGAGCAGCTACTCTGTACATCACTGATGTATTGAGTTGTTATTTTCACGTTTGTGGTTTTTCTGTTAGCTCTAAGAAGCCTGGTCATTCTCCTTTGACCTCTACATTTAATAAGGTGTTTTCAGCTACAGAAATGCAGCTGACTGGGTGCTGCTTTTCACACCATTCTCTGTAAGATCTAGGCACTGTAGTGCAGGAACTCCCCATAGAGTGGTGGTTTCTAGGACGATGGAGCCACCACATATCGCACAGACAATCAAACGCGAAGATGGCTTGGTGTTTTAGTCATTCTAACCCTGGCTGAACAGTAAGTAACCCTCTTGACCCCCGTCTGAATGCTTGCTGACACAGGATTCACTGCGTAGAGGAGAACGCTATTTACATTATTAAGCAGGTGTACCTGAGTGTGTGTGTCTGTGCTGAATACATTTGCATTTATTTTTACTTAGTAGATGCTTTTGTCCAAAGCGACGAATACAAATGAGGCAAATAGGACATTGCAAACGTATGTGCTGTCAAGGATTCGACTTGGCATAAGTGCAGCCAGGCTGAGCCTCCGATGAACAGACATAAATATACGAGTGAGCACATCTGTGTGGAATAACTTCAGTGCTGCTTATTTATCTGACTTTATGTTCCACATCTGTGTTTCCTGAGACTTCCATCACCCTCTGTTTAAGGCTGACAGAACTGCATCATTTAAACAGCTCTGCCATCAGAGTAGCAATCACCCACTCTGCAAAGCGTGCAGCATCCGCCAACATGTTACCATGACAACGTCCATCTTGCCCACTTTCTCATCCTTACAGCCATAGCATCCATCTTCTATGCCTACTCATTTGTTACTATGACAGCATCCATCTCCCTCATCATCTTGTCTGTTACTATGGCAGCATTAGGGGAATCTTTCTTGAAGGATAGTGTTGTCCAATTACTGATTAATTCAAGTAATATATAATAGTAATAAGAAACACATTGACCTAAAACACAGCAAGCTTTTGCGCATATGACTCTTACCATACTAGTGACATAGGATAGTAACATTATAGTCATATATGTCTCCATTTGCATTTTTTTCCCCTCACATCTAAGCCAACTTAACTGGATGTTTCCATAACAACAGGAAACTACTGAAAACATTAAAAAGAGCAGTGAAAGTGAGGGTCAAATGGGGAGATCGTCTTCCTAGAGTGCAGTAGAAAAATAGCAAGCGGGAGAGAAAGATAGGGAGAGCAGATGGTAGGGTGGTATTTAAGGAGATGGCCTCAGAGGTTTAATGTTGCTGGTTCAAGTCCCAAGAATAGACCTAACAGTAGTACTTCTCAGGAAATAAATGTCTGCAGAAAATCGTGTGTTCCCTAGTTATAATGTGTCACCCAAGCATGATATTTCAACACAAACAAATCTATCCCAGGATTTCCATACTGTCTCTTCTGACCTCAAGACAGCTAGAATCCATCTTTGCATTGCTTATGCTGGCCAGGATTGTGAGGACAAAGCTATCAGTATATTGATATTCATTTCAATATGAAAAATGTTCATTTTAATTTCTGTTATTTAAGATCTGTAAGTAAAAAAAAATATTTAATCATTCTTATAGACATTTGAAATTATTTGAGGACACTTAATATTCAACTTGGGAAATGCAATAAAGAATTGTGGTAGACTGAGATCAGGCACACCCTAGAATCCCTCTAGGGCACAGACTAGCTTTATGTTGTTGAGAGATGTACTAAATCATTTTGCCCTTATATCCATTTTCTCATATATATAATGCAGCATCACAGTCAGCCTGAAGCCTGTTTAAGGAAAAAGTGCACCTTGGATCGGACACCAATCCATCACTTCAAATGCTTGAAACATTAATTCACCTAGACTATAGGTTTTTGGACTTGGAGTGGAAACCTATATGACCACAGGGAGAACATACAAGCCTTACAAACATTCATTCTCTTTCAGACGTCTGTACATTATTAGACTGGCAGGTGGCAAGAGAGAGGGCATCTCGGTCAAGAACAGCATGATCCAGTTCACTCGTGAATGAGCTGCATGATGAATCACGCAGTGACCGAACTGGACAATTCAGTGCAGTGACCACGATCACTTAATTCACCAAAAAGATTTGCTCAAAAATGAATGAGTCATTCATAAAGAACACAAGCCCAGTAGGCTTTATACTGCTCTTACATTCTATGCAAGATTCCAAAAAATCCATAGAATACTTTGAAAAATGCCAGACAATCACCTTACATCCTTAAACTCAATCAATATAATCCTGACTTTTTTACTGTTCATTAGCATGATTATCATTAGCATAATAATAATTTGAATAGTTACATAAATCAAGCTGCCACTGTATAATACCGGATTGTTTACCAGGGCAAAGAATTATGCTGAAGTTCACATATAGCCTCTATATTCCCAAGGGGATTGATTACATTGGCAGCATTATCCAATAAAATCCAATACTATCCCATACAACGAAAACATACTGAGCTCAAGAAACACTAAATTATTGACCGACTGATCAACTGATACAGGATAAAGACAGCTATCGAGCTATTCATGTTTCTCAATATGACACAATAAAGCACTTCAACACAAGGCTTCTGTTGTCAAGGTCTATTGATTAAATCTATTGATGCATGGAGAAACACAACGTGCAACAATCTAAGGAGACAGTAAGAAACATGTCCTATTACCAAAATATAGATTATTGAAGTACAGAATGTCATCACCTTATGCTGTTTCAGTAGCGTGGTAATGTGGTTCTGAAATATAAGCCAGAGGGGAGCCAATTACCCCAACTGTGATGGAAAATTCCCCTACGTTGATGGACAGCTTTGATTAGGCTCTAGATATAAAGTGTTTTAACCTTTCCCTTGTCTTTATTTTCCTTCTGGATTCCTTTTTTGTTTTCTTGTATCTCGGAATATAAATCTGTGGGGAGACTATGTCAGTGTGACTGAATATGTGTTACTATGTGTATGATTTGTCTTCTGAGGTTTACAGCCAGTGGTGAATAAAGCATGAGAACTGGGTTAAGCGAACCTCTGTACTGCCATGAAGATCAGGCCTGTGACTCTGACTATCTGTTTGTTTCATCAGTCGTCTCAGTTGCGGTTGTAATATGCAGTACATCTGAAATGAGTGAAGGTATTGGGTCTTTCTTTACTTGGTAGCACAGCTGTGAAACTCTGCTGCCATCCAACGACAATGTGATGTTGGCTTGTTTATGCTGGAGGTTAGATGCTATAATGAATATCTGTTTACTCCCCAGACGTAACAACAAACTCATAACCCAGTGTCCTCTTGTCAAGACACTAACTCCGGGATACTTCCTAATGATTGTACATACAGCAGAAACTTAAGTGATGCTCGCTACGACTTTCTGTGTGTGTGTCCACAAACCCAGATAAGGTGGATGATGAGCTAGAGATGACCATGGTGTGCCACCGGCCTGAGGGTTTGGAACAGCTAGAAGCACAGACCAACTTTAACAAGAGGGAGCTACAAGTGCTTTACCGAGGCTTCAAGAACGTAGGCCACACAATCTTCTTCTGTCTTTGAATATTTGTTTGTTTGTTTTTCTTGTCCAGTTCAACTCCATCTCCCTACCACTCATTCATTGTCTAAACAACTGTCATAAATATTCCACTACCACAAACCCCCCCCCCCCCCCCCACGTACCCCCTGCCATGACGAAGCATCGACCTGCCAAAAGGTATATCATCACATTAATCGGTTGGTTCATGTACCATGTTGTTGTACAGTTATATGTACAACAGATAACATCCAGCTGTTTGTCGGTCCTTTTTTTTTTCCTTCCAGGAATGCCCAAGTGGGGTTGTGAATGAGGAGACTTTTAAACATATATATGCCCAGTTCTTTCCACATGGAGGTAAGAATCAAAGTATTTTGGCTTATTATTGAAATAATTCACATCCATAATTGCAATGTGCATTTGTCACTTGTCAGCAGTAAAAGTCATTGTTTAAGGTAGAGCTATCAAACTCCCATTCTGGTGGATTATATTGATATTTATTCAAACCCAATCCCATTGCTTAATAGACCCATTAGGTAGTTAATAGGGCTTTCAAACGATTCATTTTCATAATGGTGACTGATTGCAAAACAGCGATTAATCGCATGATTAATCACATATTCATTCATGTTATATTTTGATTACAGAGGTGAAGTTTGTGTGACTATGAACCACAAATGTTTAGTGTACACTATATGGACAAAAGTATTGGGACACCTGGCTATTATACCTACAGGCACTTTTGTGACTTCACATTCTAAATCCATAGGCATCGATATGGAGCTGGTCCCCCCTTTGCAGTTATAACAGCTGCCACTCTTCTGGGAAGGCTTTCCACAAGATTTTATAGTTTGTATGTGGGATTTTTGGCCAATTCTTCCAAATGGTTTGGCTCACAATCTCCATTCTAGTTCATCCTAAAGGTGTGTGATGGTATTGAGGTCAGGGCTCTGTGTGGTCTAGTCAAGTTCTTCCACACCAAACTCACCCAACCATGTCTTTTAGGACCTTGCTTCATGCTGGAGCAGAAAAGTGTTCCAAACCTTCCTCTAACTGTTTCCACAAAGCTATAGCATAGAATTGTCTAAAATGTCTTGGTATGCTGAAGCATTAAGCATTCCCTTCACTGGAACTAAGGGTCTTAGCCCAACCCCTGAAAATCAACCCCATACCATTATCCCTCCACCATCAATCTTTACAGTTGGAACAATGCAGGCAGGCAGGTAACGTTCTCCTGGAATCTGCCAAGCCCAGACTCATCCATCAGACTGCCAGACAGAGAAGCGTGATTCATCACTTTACAGAACACGTTTCCTCTGCTCCAGAGTCCAGTGACAGCGTGCTTTACTCCACTCCATCTGACACTTGACTTTGTGCTTGGTGATGTGAGGCTTGCATGCAGCTGCTCAGCCATGGACGTCCTTTCTATGAAGCTCCCTGTGCACAGTTTTTGTGCTGCATGGGGTTAATGCCAGAGGAAGTTGGGAACTCTGCAGTTATTTAGACAACATCGCATTAGCAACTTTCAGCACTAGGTGACCTCGCTCTGTTAATTTACTTTGTCTGCCACTTTGTGGCTGAATTTCTGTTATTCCTAAATGCTTCCACTTTGCAATAATACCACTTACAGTTTACAGTGAAATATCTAGCAGGGAAGAAATTCCATGAACTGACTTATTGCAAAGGTGGCATCCTATGACAGTACCAAGCTTGAATTCACTGAGCTCTTCAGAATGACCCATTCTTTCAGAAATGTTTGTAAACCTGACTGCATGGCTAAGTGCTTGATTTTATACATCTGTGGCAATGAGACCCCTGAATTCAGTGATTAAGAGGTGTGACCCAATACCATTGTCCATATAGTGTATCTTCCATATAGTAAATCCTATATATCTTATAGCACCCTAAATGGTATGAAATTGAGGGCCAAATGGTTCCGTTAAGAGATAAATGTGTGCATTCATTTCAGAGCCAAACCGTTTCTTTTGTCAGATTTACTTCAAATAACAATGAAGATTCTTTTTCCTTTGGCCAGCCTTCTCAGGTGTAAACATACAGAAAAACACCTAAGATATCCAGCTAAGTAGCTAGTATAATGAGTCATGATATCTCAGAATTTTCATCTGCTTAATTGCTGGTACCTTGCACTGCATCGTCTAAAAATATTTAAGCAAGCCTCGCTTCTGACAAACAAATTGGTCACCTTTTGTCAGCCAGAGAAATTTTATTGGTACTGTTATAAAACAGTTGCATGACTCAAGCTTGCAGTTTTATTCTTACCCCAATACCTGCTGTGCACATGAATTTGAGAGGCTGTATATGACAAAATTCATACTTCAACTTCTCACATGCTATCAAACTCTCATTAACACACTGTAAAAGTCTTACACAACATCAAACTTGCATCCCCGCTAACAATTTATCGTTCTAGGAACGTTCACCGAATGTTACAATTAAGGTATGGAAACGTTCAGTTTTCCTAATGTTCCTAGAACGTTATCCCACAAAGAGCAATAATGTCAAATGGCATGGTAGAGTGCAGACAGCTTGTGTTGTACGTCAAAGGACATGGGTTCAAGGCTGGGTACTGATAGTATGCACATATAGTTATTAAATTATAAAACAATAATTGTGTTAAAAGGATGTTTAGTTATGTTAAAGTGCTGATATTGACAGAACCTTTGTTTAAATGTATAATGTGGAAATAATGTTCCATTAATTTTACAGTAATTAAGAAATGTTCTCTGCCAACTATGACATGACCCTCACATAACGTTAGCCAAAGTTTTGGGATTGTTCCCTTTAACCTGGGATGTACCTAGCTTGGCAGTGCATGCATGCGTCTTAATGCGCTTTGTTGTTTAATCCCTATATTTCAACTCAACGTTTTTGAAAACACATTTTAATTAACACCATTACAATAGCTAAATGGTTCGCAAAGACATTGCCGAAGGGAAAATGGTTCACTGCTCAAAAATGTGAGTCTTTCTTATAAAAGTATTGCAAAACCTGAACAGGAGTGTCCACTTTTTCTGGTTCAGTACCGCTATGCATAAGGATCAATGTAGCATGTAAACAGTTCAGTGTTAAATTCAGAAATGGGATGATTGTCGTTGACCTTCAGGTATACTATCCAGCATTAAGTGGAATTTAACAAGGATAAAACGATAATAGATTTTATCATCAATGGCAGCAGATAAAGTGCCTGTTGGCTAACGCAAAGCGTTATACATAGCGGGCCTATCATTTATCTGAACTTTGTTCCATTTATTTAATATGTGATTGCCGCGTTTCTCCTGCAAGACAGTAGGGGAGGCCTTTGGCACTGAGAATGTTCCTAAGAGTATCAGAATCTGCAAGTTTAATTGGAAAGGCTGTAAGGCAATCATACTAATTCAATTAAACTGGCTTACATTTCCATTACACTATAACATCATCCTTCAAAGACAGGAAGTTACTGTAAATCTAAAGCTAACATTATTATTGTTTATATTACTACAATGTTATAATAATATTCTTTTATTATAGTAATTATAACAAAATGAATTTAAAACAACCAACTCATCTTGCTACATCTTTGCCACACCAGCCGCTTGGCGGATGTTTGGGAGGCTCTCCTCCAACGTGATGTCGTCCGCGATTCATCCGCTCTGTATTTTGTAATATGCATAGCTGGTTTCTACACTGATAGCTTGCAGATTAATCGTTATTAATGATATTGAAGTTAGAGTACAAACCCGGTTTATCTCGTTAGAAACAACCGACAAGAAAATTACAAAAGCCTTCCTATGAAACAATATGTTCGTTGTCTCTAAAACGTTAAATAGTTCTGTTGTTCTTATATTTGGAACAGATGCCAAATTTTCTTTGTGGGTCTAAATGTGTAGTCGTGTAGTTTGAGCATAAAAATAACAAATGTTGTGGAAGATACGGTAAAAGCAAATAATGCTAAATGTTAAATGTCCTTTAAGTATCCTGATTCAAATCCCTGACTTTTCAGTAATTTCCTGAGTGATGAAATCTCGCCATTACTTGCAACACTGCTGCTCTGTGACCCCTTGTTATTCCCACCAAGTCTGGTCTTTATAATGATTGAGGTAAAACATGATGCGATGGAGTTTATTACATAACAGCTTTTCTCAATGCAGATGCCAGTACTTACGCCCACTATCTGTTCAATGCCTTTGATTCAGCTCATAATGGCTCCATCAAGTTTGAGGTAACATTCCCTTTCTGACTACCCAGTGCCACTTACCATTTGCTATTTTTATTTTGTTAAGAGTACAGCTGCAGGGTTTTCCTAGGACTTATGCTGGCCGCCGTGCTGTAGTCAGATAATAGCCATGCAACTTTGCAACTTCATATTTTAAAGTGAATCTGAAGTCTTACATCCCAGTCAAAGAGTTTATACGGCTTTCAGAAGAAGCATTATATATTAAACTAAATGAATTAAACGCGACTGACTCAAAGCGGTGTTTACCAGTAAGACTCAATGTCCTCAGATGATATACTGGGAACCTCGAGCAGACAGAGTCAGATCCAGAAGTCTTATTCTGTGTCACACAGAATATTGAGATTTAAAAATGCAAAGCTATCATCTGGATCCACTTGAGCACAGCTAAGATTTTTTTGTAGATGTTGTTCCTGACCAGTTAAATGTAGTGCCAACCCTCCAGAAAATGTGATTTTTCTGATTCTATTTAGGAAATTTATTCATCAGAGAATATGCCGCAAGTACAAACAAAATTGTCTCCCCTATAATTCAAATATGTCCTCTTAGCAAATGTATCAAATGGGACGTGGCACTTCAATGAAAAGTGTCTTTCTTTGCACATACAGTCAGTATATTCTCATAAAAAACTAAAGCTTTTTGTTTAAGATAAGCATGGGCGATTTGGGGTTTAGTAAATCTAGGGTGTTTTTCTTGTATTAGGATAGTTAATTCCATTTTTCTTAAATTGTTGGATTCTGTGCTATATGATTAGATTGTAATCAACAACATTTTAATCTTTCGAAGGCTTACCAGATTTTTTAAATGTTTGTGTTTGTGTAAATGTAATTAATAACACTTTGAAATATTGTACCTGTAATTGTCTCACAGTCACCTATACTGAATACGTAGTGATGGGATATTTATTCCTGTACTGGGATTACCCCGACATTCTGCTGTTCTTATTTTTGGAATAGATGAATTTTCCTTTTTCTAAGTATTTAGTCGTGTACTTTGGGCATAAAAATAACAAATTTTGTGGAAGATTTGGTAAAAGGAAATAATGTTAAATGTAAAAAAGTATACGACTATATGTGAAAGTTTGAATGCCCTTGGCCCAGTTACACATTTTGTGGATTTTGTAAGTAAAACAAAGTGACCCAACCTTTGAATCAAAAACATTTTTTTTTTTAAATTTAATGCACAGTTACCATTTGCTGCATTTGACATCTATATATGCCCAGTCTTTTTCCAACAAATAGAAATTCCTTATTTATGTGTTGTGATTTCTCGCTGTCTCTCAGGACTTTGTGATGGGTCTGTCTATCTTGCTACGAGGTTCGGTGCGGGAGAAATTGCAGTGGACTTTCAACCTGTATGACATTAACAGAGATGGCTATATCAACAAGGAGGTAGGGATTGTCTTACAGCACACTGTACAGCACACTGTAAAACAACTGAATACACGCTGTCAGTGTGTATTACAGGTGATTGTCTAACAATGGCTGACAAGAATCAGGAGTGTGCTTCATGGTGTTATTTCATCTGTTACTGTCAGTGACTTAGCAGTTGAAATTTTCACATCTTATCATGCATGTCTGAATGCTCCTATGCAAGCGCCCCATTATAGAATAAACCAGTGTTTCCCAGTCCGGTCCTCAGGAGCCCCAGCTCCCTACCCGACTGTCCACATTTTTGCTCCCTCCCAGAATGTAGTCTTTGTCCGGGTTTCCTTTGTGTTTAGAGTCCAGCTTTTTGGGTGAGGTAGCTTGTATTCCTGTTAAAACATTATGAACAGGAAATAGAGACAGATGGGTAGAAGGTTGGCAGCCATGGACGGCTGAATCATCCCACAAACGTGAGCAGTGTGTGTCTTTGTGGGTTGGGGCTCTGTGTGTGTGTCTATAGGGTCATGGGTTCAAATTCTGTGGCTGATAGAGCAGCAGAGTCACCACTGACACTTTCATTGTCAATTGCATATCACTTTGGACAAAGGTGTCAATTAAATAAAAATAATGTAAACTCTCTGGAGCTATTTTATGAGCCAAAAGAGAAAAAAAGACAATGGAAAATAATGCAACGTCAATAATCTGTTAAAATTTTGGGGGAGGTGTTGGCGATGTGCCAAGCGGCTCCAGCCTGCGATGGCCTAAAATGTATTTTGTTAGGCAAAAAGGTGGAACTGTGAACTTTGGCAAACCAAAACCTGTCTGCCAGTGTGAGATTGGATCTAAGGGATCATCTAAAAACTGCTCCCCCAGGTAGTGTTTGGTAAATGCGGTCACGCTAAATTAAATTCTGTGTGTTATAGGAGATGACAGAAATCGTCAGAGCCATTTATGACATGATGGGGAAGTACACCTACCCCGCCCTGAGGGGGGACGTGCCGCAGCAGCATGTGGAAGCTTTCTTTCAGGTCACCGAGATACACTCCTCTGGAACCTTCATCCGGTTACATTAAATCATATCTCAGAATCTTGTCTGTGATTCTACTCACAGAGGGGTCGGAAAGGCTTACTCTTTCTCTTTCACACAGAAAATGGACAGAAACAAAGATGGAGTTGTTACCCTAGAGGAGTTCATACTGGCGTGTCAGGAGGTGCGTTTTACCTTTCATCTTTCATTTTCTTTTTAATTTTTAAGTCTTTTTTTTCCTTTGCCTGATTCACTGATTCACAATTCTCTGCATTATTCATATCAGTATGAACTGCAAGTGTTGCTTTGCCTACATTTAGAATTACTATATTTATCTAAGCCACTTTTTATTGTAACAATAAAGATAATATAAATATTTTAAATGCTGTGGTTCCCATTTTATTCTCTCTTTTCTCTATTTAGGATGAAAACATGATGAGATCTCTTCAGCTCTTTGAGAATGTCATATAGTGTGAGTCTGCTTTTCTCTCTGAATGTATATATAATGTCTACACTCTGCATTTGCGCATTTTTACGTTTTTTGCGTGAATAATTCATGTGTGCACATCAAACATGAAACAAACAAAGTAAGCATTCTTTGTGCGTGCGTGTGTGTGTGTGTGCGGTAGTGCACTGAGTATTGTGTCAGTGTCCTAATTGTCCTAGTTCACTTTTGTCTGGCTCCACCCTGGACACAGAAAAATGTGACACACTTTGCCTTGGCAGGGATACCAGGGACGTCATGGACATTTTTCCCTCGTCTCCTACCTCCTTATATTTACCTTACAACTGCACCCTTTTGCTGCCCTCTATGTGTGGTGACCTGGAATTGCACCTATGAAGCTCCTACATCGGATGATAGGAGGGCGAGCTACTATCGAGATTTCATCGCTGACTTCTCTTGATTTTTGTCGTCAGATGGGACTGTTATTTTGAAACTGATGAAATTTTATTGTACAAATATGCTACTTGATGCTGACCTTGACCTGTGAACTGTTGTCGAAGAAAGATTTTACACAAGCTTTGTGTTATGTACACTTAAGGGAGCCTACTTGCTTGTTGTTTTGTTGTCCTTGTGGTAAATGTTTTCAGTGTCGGAATGGCCTTGCTGTTGTTTTTTTAGTCCCACTACTGTCAGATTTTGCTTCTTGCCTTTGACTTGTAGAGGGACCTGTGTTGTATAACGCAGGTAAACACATTAAAACTCTCCCTTTCAGCCATAAGGAGAACAACAGTAAAACAAGTACAAGGTCAATTGTTACAATGTGCAAAAATGACTTTCTAAAAGTGTTACCGATACATTTTTTTGGTTTTTAAACTTGTCGAGTTCTCATTGTAACCCTCAGCTTATAGGAGAAATTTAAACTTTACATTTGGGGTATTTTGTGTCCAGTCTATTTGTGCCAGTCATGACAGAGCATTGCATGATATGGTGGACTGTATTCTTCCTGGTTCTGGGTACAGTGGGCTTGCATCTGGAGTCCAGCACATCAAAGGCACAGGCTGTTGTGTAGCCCAGACAGATAACGTGCACTGATAGCAGAGCACAGTGGGTAACCCCAACAGAGGACTGCTTTTCTATTGGTTGGGTACTGTTTGCTGAAATTATATGACAATATTTTGCTGAATGTTTAAAAACAAGTGTTGTGTTGTTGTGTATTTCCCTTTTGCATGAACTAAATTTATATGGGAAGTGCCTCATTGCACAGATATCTAGATTTACTGTTTGGACAATTCACTTAAATCAGCAAGTTAACAACATACTGATGTCTCATGTGATCTGCTCTATCAATAATGTCTAAAGACATGGATACTTCTATCATATACAATAGCTTTGGAGTAGAATATTTCAAGAAGTATCACTTTGCTAGTGCAATGATATGCAAAATCTTAGTGTGTCACTTTCCATTGAGAAAATACAGAAAAAAATGTGTGCTTTGCATGGCAAGGGGTTGGTTAGCACTTTTTAAGTTAAACTTATCCTAAGACCATTTAACTGGATCCAGCACCTTACAGAGGTATTTGGGGAAATATGTCTAATGAATATGTCTATATGAATCATCAGGCTTTGAGAATTAAGCAAAAATTCTTGTGTTCCTTATGTCTTATGTTCCATATGTTTCTGTTGCATCAGTGGTACAGTAATAATATGGTAAGAGTTCTTACCCACCAGATAATGGCTCAGAAGGCTCACTTAGGGTTAGGACAGAGAATATTTCAGGTTTCTGCAGGAAACCACCATCATGTCCTGTTTTTCTTACAATTAAGGGCTGAAATAGGACATCCCATACTATTTAAATCTGATAAAATGTTTCTGACTATACATTATTCCCCTGTAAAATGATTGTACAGAGACAAAAGGATTTGAAAATCTTGCATTGTTTAAGAGTGACCAATAAGACTGTAGGTATTTAAACAAGCACAATATATTTCTGTTCATTGGTAGGCGTAACTTTTCATTGCATCATTACATTAAGGAGGAACCACAGACATGTTCCTGTGCTCCTAATTAAGTTGGTCCAATGCAATGACATGTTTGTCTTCTAGCCGATGCAGCCAAAGAAAAAAGAACAAATAAACAGAACTGTCACCACTGATATTTTTATTTAGTTGTAGATAACACTTAATGCATTTAATCCCTGGTAAAAGTACAATTTCTGTGCCATGTGTAACATGGATTATACAACATAACAACATTTGGTGGGCAGATGTATATTTTGTTGTTGGGATGTTATACAAATTATGTCAATATAATAAACCTTTGAAATGATTGGTTTTTCACCTGTGTCTATGTGTTTTTTTCACTCTACAAAGGGTGGCACTTCAACAACTGGAGTTTATATACTGGGCAAGTCATAATTGTTACTTTTTTATTAACAATGCCAAATATGTGTACCTTCAAATAAGAGAAATTGTTTGAGGGTTGCTGCATGGTGGCTCAGTGTGTTTTTCTCCAAAGATAAGCAGTTTGCTTTCGAGTGACACAAATTTGTGTAAATCATTTTCCAGAAAATCCCACAACTCCCATCACTTCCACTTGTCATGCAGGACACTACAGTCAGCAGAGGTGAGACCTTCAAATTTCTAGGCACCATCATCCAACAAGACTTCAAATGGGGCACAAACATCACCTGCATGACTAAGAAGGCCCACCAGAAGGCCTTCTTGCGTCGGATGAAGAAAACCATTTCGTTCTATGGGAGAAAGTAACAACATGCTGTATTTCAAATAAATTAAAGGCAAAAACATCTTCTTTACAACGGTGTGGTCTTTTTCCAGTTTATACAAAATGCTACATTCACCATCTCCTGAGTTTTCGTAAATATACTTATTTTTTTCTGATTAAGTTTTGTTTGATAAATCCCAAACCTGCCTCCTATATTATAAAAAACGATACGTATTTATTGGGTTTCAGATTAGCAAATTATCTCCTGCTTCGGAGTCTCCTGATTGTCTCTTGCCATTTTTTTTCCAAGATTTTTTAGCTTAGCGGAGGTGGGGGAACTCAGATGATAAAAATGTGCTGAGCCAGAGGAGAGACTCTCACAATCTTAAAAGTTTAAGAACATAAGAACTATACAAACGAGAGGAGGCCATTCGGCCCATCGAGCTCGCTTGGGGAGAACTTAACTAATAGCTCAGAGTTGTTAAAATCTTATCTAGCTCTGATTTAAAGGAACCCAAGGATTCAGCTTGCACTACGTTATCAGGAAGACTATTCCATACTCTGACTACACGCTGTGTAAAGAAGTGCTTCCTTAAATCCAGTTTGAAATGTTCTCCCGCTAATTTCCACCTATGGCCACGAGTTCTTGTATTTGAACTAATGCTGAAGTAACTATTCGGTTGAACAGCATCCAAACCTGTTAGAATCTTATAGACCTGGATCATGTCCCCCCTCAGTCTCCTTTGCTTGAGGCTGAACAGATTTAGCTCAAATAACCTTTCCTCGTATGACATTCCTCTAAGACCAGGAATCATTCTTGTGGCCCTACGCTGCACCTTTTCTAAGGCCGCTATGTCCTTTTTAAGATATGGTGACCAAACCTGTACACAATATTCTAGGTGAGGTCTCACCAAGGAATTGTATAATCTTAGCATTACCTCCCTTGACTTAAACTCCACACACCTGGAGATATACCCCAACATCCTATTGGCCTTTTTTATTGCTTCCCCGCACTGGCGAGAATGAGACATGGAAGCATCAACATACACACCAAGGTCTTTCTCATAATCAGCTACCTTTATTTCAGTAGGTCCCATAAAATACCTGTACTTTATATTTCTGCTCCCTACATGGAGTACCTTACATTTGTCTATGTTAAATTTCATCTGCCAGGTGTCAGCCCAGTCACTAATTAAATTAAGATCCCGCTGTAGCTGCTGAGCCGCTAGTTCAGTATCTGCTACACCACCCACCTTGGTGTCATCTGCAAATTTCACCAGTTTACTGTATATATTGGTGTCTATATCATTTATGTAAATTAGGAACAATAGTGGTCCTAAAATTGAACCCTGCGGCACCCCACTATGAATGCAGGCCCACTGTGACATTGAGCCTCTTATAACTACTCGCTGCTTCCTATCCGTTAACCAGTTATCAATCCAGGTCGCTACAGTTCCTAAAATACCTGTCGCTTTGAGTTTAAGTGAGAGCCTCTTGTGGGGGACAACATCAAAAGCCTTTTGGAAATCTAAGTAGATGACATCATAGGCCTTCTTATCATCAACTTCCTGAGTAGCTTCCTCAAAAACCTCCAACAGATTTGTTAAACAGGATCTACCTCTCCTAAATCCATGTTGGCTATCCCTCAAAATGTTATTTGAGTCCAGGTAATCTACCATTTTCTCTTTGATTATAGCCTCCATAGCTTTACCAGTTATACAAGTTAGACTGATTGGCCTATAGTTTGACAAATTACTTCTATCCTCTTTTTTGAAAATGGGCGTTATGTTGGCATGCTTCCAATCAGAAGGTACCACACCTTCAGATAAGGATTTTTGAAACAGTAAAGTTAAGGGTCGGCAAATAATATCTCTCATCTCTTTTAACACTATAGGTAACATGCCATCAGGGCCCTGTGATTTATTTATTTTGAGCTTAGCTAGGCTTTGCAAAACATCAGCTTCAGTTATATATACACTCACCTAAAGGATTATTAGGAACACCTGTTCAATTTCTCATTAATGCAATTATCTAATCAACCAATCACATGGCAGTTGCTTCAATGCATTTAGGGGTGTGGTCCTGGTCAAGACAATCTCCTGAACTCCAAACTGAATGTCAGAATGGGAAAGAAAGGTGATTTAAGCTATTTTGAGCGTGGCATGGTTGTTGGTGCCAGACGCGCCGGTCTGAGTATTTCACAATCTGCTCAGTTACTGGGATTTTCACGCACAACCATTTCTAGGGTTTACAAAGAATGGTGTGCAAATGGAAAAACATCCAGTATGTGGCAGTCCTGTGGGCAAAAATGCCTTGTTGATGCTAGAGGTCAGAGGAGAATGGGCCGACTGATTCAAGCTGATAGAAGAGCAACTTTGACTGAAATGACCACTCGTTACAACCGAGGTATGCAGCAAAGCATTTGTGAAGCCACAACATGCACAACCTTGAGGCGGATGGGCTACAACAGCAGAAGACCCCACCGGGTACCACTCATCTCCACTACAAATAGGAAAATGAGGCTACAATTTGCACGAGCTCACCAAAATTGGACAGTTGAAGACTGGAAAAATGTTGCCTGGTCTGATGAGTCTCGATTTCTGTTGAGACATTCAAATGGTAGAGTCAGAATTTGGCGTAAACAGAATGAGAACATGGATCCATCATGCCTTGTTACCACTGTGCAGGCTGGTGGTGGTGGTATAATGCTGTGGGGGATGTTTTTTTGGCACACTTTAGGCCCCTTAGTGCCAATTGGGCATCGTTTAAATGCATTGTTTCTGACCATGTCCATCCCTTTATGACCACCATGTACCCATCCTCTGATGGCAGGATAATGCACCATGTCACAAAGCTCGAATCATTTCAAATTGGTTTCTTGAACATGACAATGAGTTCACTGTACTAAAATGGCCCCCACAGTCACCAGATCTCAACCCAATAGAGCATCTTTGGGATGTGGTGGAACGGGAGCTTCGTGCCCTGGATGTGCATCCCACAAATCTCCATCAACTGCAAGATGCTATCCTATCAATATGGGCCAACATTTCTAAAGAATGCTTTCAGCACCTTGTTGAATCAATGCCAAGTAGAATTAAGGCAGTTCTGAAGGCGAAAGGGGGTCAAACACCGTATTAGTATGGTGTTCCTAATAATCCTTTAGGTGAGTGTATATTAGTTATAGACGATGTTGGATTAGTAATAAGAACTGGTAAGTTACTAGTGTCCTCAACAGTGAATACCTGTGCAAAACCATCATTTAACTCATTTACTATATCAATGTCGTTTTCAATTAGAAGACCCTTACTATCCTGCAGATTAGTAATTTCAGCTTTTAGAGCTCTTTTAGAGTTAAAATACTGGAAGAAACTTTTAACGTAATCCTTAGCCTCCAATGCGATCTTCCTTTCGACATTCCTTTTAGCTCGTCTAATGTCATTTTTTAATTCAGCCTGTAGATTTAGATACTCTTGCTTTTTTCTGTCATCATCAGATATTTTCCATTTCTGGAACAAAGCCCTTTTCCTCCTTACTTTATACTTTATTTCCCTAGTAAACCACCTAGATTGCAATTTCCTATACTTATTCTTGCTGGAAACAGGTATGTAGTCCTCTTGCACTTGCAATAATGTGCTTTTAAAAAATTCCTATGCCTCTTCAACAGTTTTGTTATTCAACTCCATCCAGTTCACAGTTTCTAGTTTTAATCTCATACAATTGAAGTTAGCCTTCCTAACATTATATATTTTTGATTTGGACGTTGCTCTTCGGGCACTAAACTTAACCTCAAATTTAACCATGTTATGATCGCTACTGTCAAGTGGTTCTAAAACGTCTAATTTACCAATCCTGTCCTGGTTATTAGACAAAACAAGATCAAGAATGGCATCTCCCCTGGTAGGGGTGTTAACAAATTGAGTGAAAAAACAATACTGTACTAATTCCACCATCTCAAGTTCATTTTCAGAAGAGCCAGCAACAATGTCCCACTGCATCCCCGGTAGATTAAAATCACCCATAACTACCACATCATTTTTATTGCTCATAATCCTAATATCACTGTATAACAATCTGCTTTCCTCGGCAGCTACATTAGGTGCTCTGTAACAAACACCGACAATTAGGCTATTTGAGTTTTTAACATCTAATTTTACCCATATAGCTTCCGTACTTTTACTTATATCAGTAAGCTCCCTTGCCTGCAAGTTTTCCTTTACATATATACTGCAACACCACCTCCCTTCTTACCTATACGGAACAACGTGTAACCATCCATATTATATTCTTGTCCATCCTTTTCACTCAACCACGTTTCAGTTACTGCTATAATATCATAAGAGTCCGATGAGATAAGAGCCTCTAAATCATGAATTTGGATATGGAAATTTGGGGGATTATTGGGAGAAACAATAAATCGAGATCACAGCGGAAGGAGTGAAGGAAAATCAGCAGAAACCTGGGGGAATTAGGAGTGTTAACGAATATCCCGTTTTTATCATATAGTTTGATCCAATTGGTCAAGATTACACGCTTTTTAAATGGCGAAAGCGTACACGTTTTGCTTCGTATGCGGCGTTTCTAACCAATCACAAATGACGTACACACGTCATTACGCCCATTTGTGTCAGGTGGATCTCAGAGGATCATATGATTGGATAAGGAAGCGATACCGATCTTACCACGTTCGTATTCCTGTCGTGCCTGCATATTAGCGAGTTAGTGTGTGTGTTGAGAGGTATTCGTGTAGTTTCCCTTTGAAAGTTCAGCGTGTGGTCTGTTGGGGGATGAACGGCATGGACATGGAGCAACTCGGGCAGCAGAGCTTTGTCTATGGTAAGAATATCGTAGGGATAATACCATAAGATGTATTATAGACTCACGTTGTTAGGCCGAAGAACCAATTAAGTGGAGTTAAGCGTTCGTCTTTCACTAGTTGGGTTACTGGTTCAGCCACGCCGCCTTTATTGTTATATACTAAGTTGATTTATTTAGCGAAGCGACTGTCTGAATACGTCCCTTTACTTTTTGAAGGAGCTTGGTACGATTAGGCACATTTGACTTAATTTAGCCGTAGCCAACTGGTGTAGCGGCTGTGCATCTTCTGCGAACACGTGTGAATCTAGCGGCTCCAAGATGGCGTGGATTGGCCTTTTATAAGCATTCCGGGCGTCAGTTTTCCTAAGTTTTCATTTATTGTTAATTCCAAATACGCGTTAGTTCGATGTTTTCGTAATTATAGTACGTTTCATAGGTTCCTACAATTTTCCCCGTCTTTGTGGCCTGTTGGTCACGTTCATGGATTTTTTCAACCACCTTCATTTGCACATTAGTTAACAGCTTGGACTATCGTGCAGTTGATTTGCTCTGTAGTCGAAGGGTAAATCTTTACTTTTTGGTAATTGAGGGAATTGAGTAGTTGTAACAAGCGCCGGAAACGTGTCACGTTCACAAAGACGCACCACATGAACGCGAACACCACGTGGTTCATCGCGTCCCGTTTTCGCCAGAAGGTGATCATTGCCAGAAAGGCTCTTGGGCCACAAAATGCGCTTCTCTAACTATTCTGTCTCATCCTAGGGTGTGAGTTGAAACCTGGAAAGGATGTTGTGTTCAACCCCGAGGAAGATGCGTTTGAGCATCAGTTGTCTCTACGGACGGTGAGTTTTGCCTGCATTGTGTTCGCACGTGGAGGCATTAACACGTGGAGGCATTAGCACTAGAATTCCTGGAAAAATGAAGATCTCCTCACGAGGAGCCCCCCCTTACTCCCCACAAAAGCTGCCGGCACACTTTTGTGTGCTCATAACTGCACATCCTGTTTCATGCACACAAGTCCAGAGTAATTTGCAGTCTAACAAAAGGTTGAACTTCACACATTACAGCGCATAACATTTTTGCCACCCCTCAAATAATCAATATTTCGTTTTTACTTCGTTGCATATTAGCATATACCGCGCTAATGTCATGTCAGGGTCCTTTTACCGATATACGTAAATCAATTTATCTTTTAGCTCTACATTTTACAACTGAATAAACTAGGCTAAACAGATTAATTATTGCAGACATAAACTGTACCTATTTATTATATCAAATATAACCGCTTGAATGAGATACGGAAACATACACGCAAAAGTTTTTTATTGTACCGTAATATATTTAGACTGCAATTTGTTTCTAATAATTAGCACTTTTGTGTGCAAATAACTGCCCATCCTGTTTCACAGGTACATCATGAATTATCCAATACATAACTGCACAAACGTCTTTTAGCCCTGATCGAACTTTAAAACTGAAAAAGAGATTAACACCGATTGTTACAGACAGTAACCAAATGCATTTATTTATTCTTTCAAATACTTTCGGGAAACTGAAATTGCAATTGCTGAATCAAGAGAAATGGGGATTCAATTGTATTTCAACTTACGATTATAATATACATGTATTTTACGATTCCTCAGACCACACTGTTAAAAAGACGTTTCTGTGCAGACCCGAGGTTGAAACCGTGAAACTCGCTTTCATTTGCAAAACAATAGGTGTTGATTGGCGCTGATGAGGGGGTGGGGAGTGAGGGGGGGCTCCACCAGAGGTGCGTCCGAGATTTTTCATAGGTTTCTGGGATTCTAGTGTTAAGCACGTGAGGATGCAGCATGTGGGTATAACCGGTAAAATCCCTCCCACAGGTGTCTGTAGACCCAACTACCAAGGATGAACTGCAGGTTGTGGAGGTTGAAGGTTGTGACGCAAATGGCCAGACAGTGAAGACAGTGCTGGCCTCAGTGAGGCCCTCGTGCCTGCCTTGTGTGAGTTGCTGTCTATATCTTAAGGGCCGTTATGGTGTTTTCAATAAGTCTGCGCTCCCTCAAGTGCCCCTTTCCTGCTAGCTACCATCCTTGTATACTGTTTTTGAATTTATTTACTTGTCAACCATTAGAAGAACATGTTTTTGGATATGGGGTGACCTTGATTCTTCTGTTGCATGTTTTGAGATTTAGATTCTTAATCTATGTATGAGGTTTCTGTAAAGAACTGAACTGTTGGACTCAGTGGGACTGACTGAATCACTTTCACTTTACTTGTGAAAAAATTTGCCTTCATGTGTTGCAGGTCAGTCTTGCTGGATTTGAGATTGCTCCCCCAGTTGTGTTCAGGCTCAAATCAGGCTCTGGTCCTGTCCACTTAACTGGCCAGCATCTTGTCCGTAAGTCCTCTCATATTTGCAAGTTTTTGCAAATTTCACAAATGGCTAATTCTGAATGTCACTTGCAACGGGTGTGACTGATTTGCCTACTTTCCCTCCAGTGACCGATGGAGAGCAATCGTTTGAAGATGACGATGATGATGATGAGGAGGAGGAGGAAGAGCTTGTGGCTAAAACTGCCAAGAGGCCGGCCCCCACGACAGCCCCTAAAACTCAGGTTAGGTCGTGTGGTGTTTGTCCCTTTCGTGGTTTTATGGTCAGTGTGTGACATGCCTGTCCCTTGATGTTTGTCACCACCACGCTTAACGCTTTCCTTCCTCACAGAAAAAGATGAAGATGGAGGTGGAGGAAGATGAAGATGAGTGAGTAATATGATTGTCGCAGCAGGTGGAAATTTGAGTTTAGACTGCTACTGCAACCAGTGACATTTTCTTCTGCAAATGAGCGAGATCTTTATAGTGGTAGAGTCAAGCTTTAAGCAGTGGTTTTACTTTACGTCTGCTCTTGTAGTGCATGTTCAGTTGTTATACATGTTTTTGCAGTCGTGCAAATGCTTTTGCCTGTTTTTGGCATGTAGACTTGTTAGTAGGGCACTTCTCTGGATGGTTTGAAGGTTGGGGGAACAAACTGTGAACCAGTCCTGCTTCCTTCTAGTGATGAGGATGACGACGACGATGATGAAGACGATGATGAAGATGATGATGAGGAAGAGGAAAGTGAAGCTGAGGAATTCCCGGTTAAGGTTAGTGTTCTGAGGCTGGCTGACTGGTTTCGAAATCAGAGCAAATCACTTATTGTCACGTCACTAGAACGAGTGAAGTAGTGAGTAGAAGCCTTGGGTCAGTTTAGCACAAGTGCAAACGGTATGTAAGACGACTGTTAAACAATATACAGCTCTTCATATGCCCAAATTATATGGTATGACACACAATATAGCATACATGTATTATACAGATCTGGCCATCCAAATTGCGCGCGGGAAGGAAAGTGATCTCGTGTGACACTGGTGTATTTCCCGGTAAACAGAAAATGCATTGACACAGGAAAGACATGATCAGTAGGGGGCAGTCATGTAACGCACTGAACTGAAGTGGCAGCGAACATCACCGCGAGCTACTGTACAGTAAAAGGCTCGTTTGAGATGAGCCAAATCTGCGCGGAATCTATGGGAAACGATACAAGGCAATTTGAGTGTCTTGTGTATTGTATTCATTTCCATATAAAAGCAACAGAACTGAAACTATATCATGTTTATCAGCAACACAGCACGTGAGTGTGAATAACGCGATATCTGCATTTGATCTCGTAGGTATCTGTTCCGCTATATATATATATATATATATATATATAAGCGGAAAAAATATATATATATATTTACTTAAATCTGCATATTTATGCTGGGTTCATTCTCGAAAGAGCGGTGACTGACAGTGATATCGAAGCAATTGACGGGACAAAAAAATTTTCCCCCTTAGTTCAATTTTGTATGTATTGGCAAAGTGATTATATTTAGTCTAATTTAGTTTTTTTTAGTTAATTTAGAAAAACGTTTGGAGCATTTTTTTATCATTAAATATAAGGGGTATGTTGGGGTGTATTATTTCCTGTTAGAAAACATACATTTTAAAAGCTGAAAACCCATTAAAACATTCGCTATAAGCTGGAGCTTAACCATCAAACATTGTTTATTTTTTTTCTGTAGATGAAGAAAAAAAAACACGGGTTGATAAACATAAAGCAAGCCTTTATGGATTCTTTTAATTCCTATAGCCTATTTCAAGGACAATGTAAGCATTATTTTACAACGAATCAATCAATGAAATGGTATAAAACAGAAAAAAATATATTTTGCGAAATACTTTACAGTTTTGAATTATGTTTAGCTTCTGTCTGTATGACCATAAATTAGAGTAACCGTCTCTTCTCATAGAAGGCTAAAAAATGCCGTGATCACGCAGGCTCCGGTACACGCAATATATTTTGCTAACTTGACAACCTGTTCATTATCAAAATCAAATATAGTTAAAGGAACATATAAAACGTTGCACTGCTCAATTTAAATAGCCATACAGTCTGTGCCATTCAGCATGAGCACCACCTCACTGTGATTAGGCCTGTAAGTAGTATTTTTGACCAAAATTAATTTAAAATATCTTGAATAACATTTTAACCCCCCCAGAGCCAAGCCTGCTCTTCTCTCCTTTATTCATAGGGTGGGGGAAGGTGAAAGGTGAATTGGCACGTTTAAAAGTGACAGGAACGACCCCCTCTCATTAACATTTGTGAGGTTAGATCTTGTAATTTGAAGGGTTGTGAAAGCCATAAGGTATTGCTAGGGTGCAAAGTCCAAAAAGCAAGGAATATCTGCGCTGTTACTTGTTAGTTGCGCAGTAATATTTTATGAATCACAAGAATAGGCCAACATACAATTACAATGCTCTGCACTTTTTAATTTAACTTCTGAAGGCCATTGCGATCTCAATCGTCATACACCAGCATCGACCACCGTTTTCTCTATTTTTTTCTTAGATTTTTGTTTCAATATGCTACTCAAACGCACATAATGCTATGCCTTTATTCTCAAAATAGACTATTAGGATCTCATATTGCTACATCTTTGTACACAATACGGCAACAACTTTACAACGGGACACGTTGTTTTTATTATTTTTATCATTATTTTATGTTTTTGATAACGGCAGATTCTCAACAACAACAATGCCAAAAATATTTATTCAAGTGATCAGAAATGTACAGTATATTTTCATTTTAGTTTTGCCAATGCTTAGACATTTTTAAACAACTTTAGACATTGTTACATTCCAGTATGTCCACCCTGACGCTCCACCACAGCCGGAAGAACTTTAAACAATCTGTTTATGTACTTGTTGCATGCCATTGCTGTAAGTTCCTCGAACCAGAATTTATTTATGGCAGCAATTAAGTCAGACTTTGTAGTTGGTTTTGCTACCTTTCGAATATAATCTTTCAGAGCATGCCACACCATTTCCATGGGATTCATGTCGGGGGATTCGGCGGGAGTCTTAACCCAGTTTATACCCTCTTCAGCAATGAGTCTGCCTGCAGCAGTGTGCTTCGGGTCATTGTCCTGGAAAAAACAGTGACGTGCTCCGAAGTTTTCCCTAATGTATGGGGCAGCAGTTTCTGTTACATTAGCATTTTCAAAGAAAGACCGGTCCATTATGCCTTCGAATATTGCAATCGGTCCCGGACCCAGTCTGGATATTGCTCCCCAAACATGAACTTTTAGCGGGTGCTTTGGCTTTGGTTTAGACACATGTCTCCCACTCTTACGAAATGACATGGTGGCAAAGCGGTCCAAAGCCACTGTTTCATCAGTGAAAATGACATTGTGAAATTACTCCTTCTCAGCAATCCATTTGTGGGCATGTTGGAGACGTGACTCTTTATTTTTGTCTCTGATCATGGGACAATGTTGAGTTTTCCCATACTTCCACCTAAGCTTTTGCCTTATCCTCCGAATGGATCGCTCGCTTATTTCCACTCCGCTGTCACGCCATAGCTGTTTTTTCACGGAACATGACACCAGTTCATCATTCTGATGAGTGATATGGATATGACAATGTCCCTAAAATCAAGGGCAAAACAGAAAATAGTTAAACATTTGACAGTTTATGCATAACCACCACTTAGCATTAGCCAGTATTTAGGCTAGTGTTTGTGTTCGCGTCATGCAGTGGGTAACTTACTCGGTTATTTTGCGAGGATTACGTTTGTGTGATGCTCGTTCTTTGTAATGTCTTCTGATAGTGCTCAATGTAGCGTGTACCCCAATGGATTTCAGATGTCGGGATATTTCTTGAGTAGAACTTCCAGCAGACCTCATCACCCTGATGTCTTGGGAATGCACATGTAAAGTCATTGTTAGATGACTTTACATGTGGATGGACTGTATTTATCCGTACAGTGTGTCAAGGGTGTGGACACTAATGTTCTGTGAAAAGAGGGTGCGTCATACTGTTGGTGGAGCGTGTGAGGAAAGCTTTCCCCTTTTCCCTGGCATGCATTTGAATGCTGAATCCGAAATGAAACTGAATGCTAGACAGTCGGAATCCCCCCCCCCCAAAGAGTCTCCAATAATATGTTGATTACAAGGCAACAGACAGCATTCAGCCCCCCCACCCCCATTCTGCTATTCATAAACATTTCACCCTATATAGCACCTGATAGCTCCTCCCTAGTGCCACCCATGCCGTTTTACTGTCTTTTAAATGCGAGTGAGCAACTGATAAAATAGACCTATCAAATTGTCACTGCATGCATTTGTATTAACTGTGTGAGAAAGAAATTCAGGCTACAGCATTTTATTCAAAGAAGAGCGCTTACACTTGGAGCAGCAAGCGAAAGGTATGTAGGCTATAATTTACGATGTTTTTTGCCTAACGCTTCCTTAAATTTTTTTGTACGTTCAGCTGTGTGCTAACCATCATGCATATTGTTTCAATAGAATTCTGGCAAAGAGAATAAGCAGAGCCCACAGACCAAAAATAAAACGGGGACTACCCGGCATGTAAAAAAGACATCGGTGGGTATTTGCTAGAGCTGTGCGATATGGCCTAGAAATAAAATCTCCGACTTTTTCCCCAAAAAATCCAGTTTCCGATTTTAATCGATTTTCCGTTCCCCTACTCAAAATCAAACTACAGATGACAAAAATGGTTCAAAACAAGTTTTAACTTTATTTAGCTTTTTCTACTTTAGGGTTAAAGTTGCAATCTGACAAGCCATAAAAGATGCTTGTAAGTGAGATGGCAGACCACGCCATTGTAAACATTTTTAGTAACTTGTAAAAACTTTTAGAAAGCTTTCTCTATAGCTTATTTTCAAACTGGCAACAACACAATACTCCCTCAAACTTATAAAGAAAAGTAATAAGTAATATTGTAATAATAGAAAAAAACACAATTTTATCATGTCAGCTTGGTATTCAGTAAATACTTTATGCCATTGGGCTTGACATAGTGCAAAAGAAAGCTTTTGAAAAATTGCCAGTGTTAAGAAAAATGAGGCACGTACTTCGGGTCTAAAACTTTTTGCATGTTAATGAATCCCAGTTTTTCCACAGTATGTATGGGCACCATGTCTTTTGCATTATGCATCGCGACAGCATTTGCTATCGCCTTCCATCGTGCCCGATTCTTATCATATGGCACATAGTTCAAAAACGTTTCATTTTCATGAAAACACGTCGTCCTGAACTGTAAATTCGAATTGATCGATTAAATCGATTTATCGTCCAGCTCTAGTATTTGCTAATTTATTATTAGGCAAGCAGCGTCATGTGCAGTGTAACTTCATATACCTGTCTGCGGTGTGGACATCATATTCACAACTAATTTTAATGTTGCCACCTGCAGGCTACTCTAATTGAACGTAGATGTCCTGCTGCAGTCACTGTTTCCAAGGAACAGATATCAGAATTCACAAGGCGGCTTCTGAATTTAGAGGCAAGGATTGGTTTTTTGGAGGCACATTTCAGTGAGAGAACTCATCCTCTGACAGCAGATCAATCCACATCCACAGATCCATCCGTTGTTCCTTCAATGTCTGTGGGTACTCAAATGGACTACCAACAGTCTTTTAAGATGTGGTCATCTCCTCAGTCTGCTCACGAAGACCATTCGCTGTCAGCGCTCCTGGGTAATGCTGATTTTGGTGTTCCTTCTGCAGCCTCTACACTATTAGCTGTCCGGACTCTCAACCTAAAAACCAGTCCAGATCATTCGTTAGCGGGCTCAGCATCTGTAGGATTAACCAACAACCCAGTGGTGACGAATTCGATGCTCCATAGTGAAAATTCGCCGAATCAAGATTATTCAGCATTTTCTCCTCCTTCCGTGACGACATCATTCCATTTGAGTTTGCCTGAAACACCAAGAAACACCTCCCGTTCTCATCATAATCGCCGATCTCTCATGCAGGGGGTAATCCTTCCAGATGTACTTTTAAATCATGTTTCAGTAGAGGCAGAGAATAAACTGTATCTGGACTCAACAGGACCAGACGGGAAACCAAGGGCAGATCGTTTCGCTGTTCTTTTGTTTAAAAGGTTAATTCCTCTCAACCTTTATCAGAACTGGGCAGGTTCTGTTAACTTTGACGGCTCCAGGGGGAAAAATGCACTACCCAACAACCTTCGTCAAGCACTTTCAGATGCTGTTGGTCGGAGATTCAACCCCGCAGTTCGTGACTGGAAGCTGATAAGAGACAGACTTAACGAACTTCTCCGAAATAGAAGAACAACTTTTCCACTTTTTTAAGAAAAAAGAAAAAAAACTTGCAGAACTCACTGGAGCACTTTTGATACTTAACAGTTGTATTCGTTGTCAGTCATATACTAAAAACTTCATTGTTTTGAAAAGTGAGCCTTCTGTTTTTGTCTAAATTATTTTCAATATTAGGATATAGTGGTTAGCACTGTTGCCTCACACCTCTGGGACCCGGGTTCGAGTCTCTGTGATATGCTGAGGCTAATTGGGGATACTAAATTGCCCTTAGGTGTGCGTGTATGAGTGAATGGTGTGTGAGTGTGCCCTGTGATGGGCTGGCCCCCTGTCCAGGGTTGTTCCCTACCTCGTGCCCGTTGCTTCCGGGATAGGCTCCGGACCCCCCGCGACCCAATAGGATTTTCAGAGGAAAATAGGCAAGCTGACCTTCGTTACAACATACAGCCTCATCTTCCGAGCGCGCGCACAATTCAGAATCGGCTGTTGCCGGCCATCTACATCGCTTAGCGACACCTAACTGTATGAACCTATCCTCACGAAGCATTCCACGCCGGCCGGACTCCTTGCATGCAGCCCCCGTTTTTTCATGGTTTTGCATGGTGTCATGGTATCGATTTATTTCAGCCAATTGAATCATATACAGGTGTATAATTTCGGTTTGACATTAGGTTACAGTAAGGCGATTTGAACGATAACGCAAAATCCACTGCCGGCTTATGTCGGCTGTCTATGAGTAACTGATAACACAATTTGAAGAATATAGTTCCTATTTAGAATAGGAATTATATTCTTCAAACTACACAAGCTGTATGTCATAGTGTCAACTTGAGGGGTGTTTTTATAAATGTTTTTTTTTATATACATTTTGTGTTCTATCATTCATTTTGAGGGACTTGGTTATAACGTACAAATTCTTAATGTCCCCTGAGGTATGTTGTGACGAAGTTCGACTGTACTACTACTATTAATAATAATGATGATGATGATGATAATACATAAAATAAATTAACACTCCTAAACTAGTTTATATTTCTCCTCTCTACCCAAATCAATCAAATCAAGTGTATCTAAAATTGTATATATGGTATGAAAAAGATGAGCTGCCTCTCAAACATGCATATCTTCATTTGATGTTGCTTTAAAATGTTGAAATTTATAATGAATTTCTGATCGCGCTTGCGTCTTCATGTCCGAAAAACGTGTTTTACCTTTCACTCCGCACAAATGATTGGATATGCACCTAATAGCGCACATTTATATCTATTATTTTACCTCTATAGATTTTATTTTAGCCAATTTGTGATTTGAGAAGGCAAATTGAAACAGAGTAGGTCAACTCACTGTCTGCCGCTTGGTCTTTACTTTACTTTAAGAAACAACAAGCTTACGTTTAACGAAAAAAATGCTCCAAACTTTTTTTTTTTTCTTTCTAAATTAACTTAAAAAAGAAACGAAATTATAAACACCTTGCCATTACATACAGAATGAATTACCGATATGGCGCGAGAAACAATGACACCGGGAAAAATCCACTTTTCTCTCTGGCCTGCGGTGAAACAACAGACATACTTGCCATACCAAAGGTGATGATTTGTTTGAGCAAGTTGTTTTGGCAATGAACAAATTTGAATTACTGTACCATTTGACAAGTTAAGTGGCCTTGCCACCGATTGAGCTTCAGCCATGCTTGGCCAGCAAAAGGGACTAACTGCATTGTTTAAAAAAGAAAGAGGTTAGTGATATCTGTTTTCATCTATGTTCAATAATTTAGTTCAATAAAGTGTAAATGGCCCTTGATAGGAAAACAGGTTCCCCACTCCTGATATACAGTACAGGTAGATTGTACAGCATGTTAGCTTGTTTGTTGCACCCAAGAGCATAATTTTTTAGCAATTCAACATCGTACTAATGAGAAACTATGATTATAACCACAGGTCGAGAGCTGTAGTTCCAACCACGTAAGTTTGCAATGCTATTTGTGAATGTCCGTTCGAACCATACTTTCAGGGAAGATGGAATCATTAAACTATTGTTAACAATGGTATTTGTGACCAACGCCCCCTAGAGCTGGCCATGGTGTTTGGCTACAGAATGTTGTTCCTTGCACCACCTGGTGGATATTATATGAAGCGCAACAACGTTTTAAAAAAATCTGAAAAAGCGCTTGCAGGGAGACCCGTGATCACGCGTGCCGAATTGCAGGCTGCCGCGTGAAAATAGGCGCATTTTTAATGGCCAGATCTGTACATACAATATACCATGGAGCAGATAGACTAGGTGTAATACAGTGTAGTGTAGTGAAGTGAACCAGAGGTGCTCACTAGTGCAGTGGGGAATGGATGTGACCTGGCGGAGGCTGATTCTCTGCTTTGATATGAGCAAGCTAGGGAGTGGACAGTCTCATGTGGTTGTTGACGACAATACTGACCCCTCTTGTCCAGCCCAAGAAGACCCCTGCCAAGGCCCAGCCCCCTGCTCAGAATGGAAAGACTCCTAGCACGCCTGCGGGGAAGCCTAATGCCAAGGTCTGCCCCCGTCCCAAACACTGAAGGCTTGATGTGAAATAGTGGCTGCTATTTTCTCTATTTGCATGTGCACACTGGCCTGGCCAGGCAGGATGTAAAAGCAGCACTTAATTTATAAACGGTTCCGTTCCCTTCCCCCCCCCCCCCCAGGCAAAAACACCTGATGCAAGGGGTGACAAAAAAGCACAGACTCCCAAGACCCCTAAAGTCTCCCTGTCGATGGAAGAACTCAAGACCAAGATGATGACCAGTGTGGAGAAGGTTAGTGGTCCGTCTGGTCTGTGTGCTGTGGCATTAATGCCTGAGGTGTCGATCAGGCTTGAGCAGGTTGCCCTTGGTGTAGGGCGTGCGTGGGGCTTGATGGCCCTTTGATGGTGACTCATTTTCATTTGCACAGGGGGTGAAGCTGCCCAATGTTGAGGCCAAGTTTGAGAACTTCCTGAAGAACGGGCTGCGTGTGACCGACCCTAAGGTGTGTTTCTGTCTCTGGCTTGTGCTGTGTGAGTCTCGTTTTTGTTGGGTTGTCTTACAACTGACCAACTAACTAACCTTGCAACTGACTTTCAGATCATTCAGGACCTGTGGAAATGGAGACAGACTGTGAAGGACAGAAAATGATTTTCTGTGTTTTTTTTTTTTTGTTTTTTTTTTATATGCCAACTATAATGTTTTTACCTCATTCTCCTGTTTAGATTATCAATTCGTCCCAGAACTTCAAGCCCTTATAGCCTGTTGATGGAGGCTATTGCCAGCAGGGTTTGCTCTGCCTCTGTATAAGTGGATTGGTTTCCTGTTACAATACGTATGCATTGGGCAGCTTGAATTTGTAGTCCTATAAGTCGTATTCAGGGCCAGATCCAAGTTAGTGCAGCCCCTGGTTAAATTTTAGGTTTCATGTTTATCTGCCATTGCCTTTTTCAGTAGTTGGGCCCTCCGTTCTTCTACTGGATTTCCTGTAATTTTGGACTTGCTGCAATAAAGGACTGGATGACTTCCCATTGGTTGTATTTGTGGGGGGGGGGGCAGAGGGACCTGGGTTACCCCTTCAAAATGGCATGAAGTTAAAGGCTTGGGGGTCTTCTTAGAAAGGCTGTGGGTTTTGTCTTATTTGATGTACCTCATTCTGACCACTAGAGGGGAGTGTTATTTCTTTAGCTATGTCCTTAATTCCGAGTTTTACCTGATATGGTGGAACATGGGCTTGCAGGTTTAATTCTTGATAGCCACATGCAAGACCTGTGTATGTGTGCTTGGGCTACCTAGCTTTTGGCTAACAACGTCACCTGAGCTAATGCTCTGATTAGGTTCATGTTGATTGATGTGCAACTGAAAATGCAATTTAAAATGTAGTGCTTTTCACTGCCACCAGTGAATGTATTGCTTAGTAGAATAGCATATATTGTAAACTACACTGCATTCCTGAACCTCTGAATATGTCTGGCTTCCTACTTAAAGTACTTTAGGACAGCTGAATGGAATGGCTTCATGTTGCACATTGATGCCAACTGATATTAATTCTGCTAGTGTTTGATACTTGGGTAACACGGTGATTCTCACAGGTGTGCTACTGAAAATTACAACACAATAAATCGTGAAGTACACCGTGTGGAGAGTGTGTATATGCGTCTCTTCAGTTTCACAAATCCATGTCGCTGTTGCTCTCCAAACCCTGCTTTTCCCGAGTCGAGCCTTCTGCAGTTGAGCTGGAACTGTACTGCGATTAGTCTCTGCAGTATGGGTCGGTTCTTGGATGCCAGTGGGAAAAGTGCCATTAGCGTCTCTTGCGTGTTTGATTCCATTTCATTGAAACTGAACATTTTTAAATGCTTGAATCTTGTAGCCCTGACCAGGAACCAAAGGCTGCATTGCTGATTTTTGCATAAGGCAAAAAGAGCATCTAGGCCAAAGAGCATCTAGGCCAAAGAGCAGCTCAATCAAATGATTGCCTTGACAGCTGGTAGCTCTGTCTATCAAACTGCCAGATGTCTCTCTACCCACCTAGATCAGGGTTCCCCAGTTCCAGTCCTGGAGGGCCAGTCTGCAGAATTCCCTGCTCAAACACACCTTATTCGGTTCACCAGCCAATTCCAGGTTTAGTGGGTGTGTCTGAACAAGGAAATCTGCAAAATGTGTCACAGACCAGCCCTCCAGGACCAGAATTGCGGAACCCTGACCTACGTCTTTAGAAGCAGAGTATCTCCGTCTGTGTTTTTCAGATGTGCTAGATAAAGTTTGTTCTGCAATCGTGTGATATGATTTACATTCTGGAGTCTTTCAATGACTAAAAATCCTAACAGTGCTTTAATAAAGGATCCGGAATCTCTAAATTCCCGTAATGTGTGACTGTGTGTCCTGCCATAGATTGGCATCCTGTCTTGGATCACGCTGCCTTCTCCACTATGCTTCTGGACCAGGCTTCAGCCGTACTGTAGCCAGTCTCTGCTGATTGGCTGGAGAGGTGAGCGAAGTGAACAGTTTCAATAATACTTCGGCGAAATCCTATTTGATGCTGCTGAGGTGCACAAATGCAACCAGAACAGGTGCGTGAGCTTCCATAAAGCAATTAAGTAAAAGCCAGTGCAGTGTGCAGCTTGTGGGAACAAGGAGTGTTCGTCCCTATTATACAACTTAAATGGCTGCAATCAAGGTAATGCCAATGAATGGGGGGGGGGCTTTGTCTGAGCCCTGGTTTTGTGAGTAAAAGCTAAAAAACACAAGCATGCACCTCCACTGATTAGTGTGATTAGTGTTATAGACATTAGACTTGCAGGTGGGTCGTGCAGCTGCATTAATTGAGGCAGGTTATGGTGGCAAATCGAGGGCAAACAGGTATCGGAATCACAGGCTACCCAGAATATTGGGTATGTCAGTACAAGAATCTAGAGGATAAAACGGACTAAAAAGAAATAAGACAACAGACCCAGCCACTGTGACACAATATAGAAAGCAGATGTATTTCCTGCGGAAAAAATATTTACATATTTGTAAAATACAAAGTATAGTACATGATTTTGTAGCATGGATATTTTTCCTGTCAATGAACAACACAATGCTTTTCTCACAAGTACAGTATGTAAACATTGTCACTGTCTTCCTTCTGATACATTTAATGCCAACAACACACCTTCAGTAGAGCGTCACCCCACAGAATGAACAATATGATGTTAGGATGTGCCCTGCAGACATTGAAGTTCTGAAAGAAACAGAAGGACTGTCTGTGCAGGATTCCAGAATGCCCCATTTGGCCACTGACCTTTGTTTTATTGGCTGTTTTTTGGGGAAGTTCATAGTCACGTGAACTTCCTCATAGTCAAAAAAAAAAACAATCTCAGTGACACTGCGATCCTACTCTCACCCTCAGGCAGGACTGTCCTGACTGCTGAGGACAGGGATGCTTCCACCAAGTCCTGCTTCACCTTTGTTTCAGGGGGCGGGGGAAAGGGAAGCCATTTGTGCAAATGTTGTGCTTTGAAACAATACATTTTTCAGTTCATTGTTTTTGATCTTTTAGCCTCTGCTCCACTTTGGAACTAAACATGATCGCAGGGGGGGGGGGGGGGTGAACATAAAGGAAGGGGGACAAGGAGTCAAGTCTGTTGTCAGTTGATTCATCCATCCACAACGGCAAAAAAAAAAATCAGGCCAAGTGTCTACCAGTGCATGTGACTCACGACCCTGCTCTCATACCAGCGCTGTAACGCCTCCCAGCTTGCTCCCCTCTTCAGCGGCCCAGGGCTGCAAGTTCTGGAGGGCAAAGAGGGAGGAGTTGTGAATACAGAGTGGGTCAGGGGGTATAGAGTCGCTGAGGGACTTCTGGAAGGCATCATGCTGCAGCTGAATCATCAGGCGATTGGCCTGCTGACGCTCCGCCTCCCGCTCTTCCGCCGTCTGTCGCCTGGCAACAGGGTTACAGTCAGAGAAGGCAATCAGAGGCCGAGACAAAAAAGAAACAGGACAAGACCCAAGGAGACAAGCTAACAGTGAAAAAGGAGCAGGCAGAGATATATTAACAAACAGTAAGTGGGAAAAGGCGTGCAGAAAGCTACAGTGAGATACAAAGGAAGAAGGGGAATCACATGCGAGCCAGAAGTGGGCAATTATAAAAAAAAAATTCAAACCCAGTAAATGTTTCCTTCATTAGAACACAAATCAAATAGGAGCAACATTTCTGGCAGCTTGTAACTGTAACCAGAGTTGCCCAACTTTGAGATGAGATTTTCAATTTGAGACAAGTTTGCACATACATATATGTAACAGTTTTATTACCTTGTAAATAGTCTGTAGGCTTTGCAAACTACCCCAACGCTTTTTATGAGCTAATTTTAGGTTTATAATGGAATAATTAGATTTGCCGAAAGATTCCTTGCATGAGCGTGAGTATCTGAAAGCGTCACGCCAGATGCGTGAGAGCCGGTAACCCGGCTGTACACAATGCAGCTCTTCTGTATTCAAACCAGCTTCTGTTACTAACGCTACACCTGGGGTGTTATTTTATTCCTCCTTCAAATATTATCATTAACAGGTTTAAAATTTAAATAGCTACAAATTATGTTTAAAAAGTTTTGAAGTCATGTTGTACGGTTTGCTTGCTTCAATACTATTAATTAAATTGACCAATTTCTGTTTCACCTTGTAAAGTTTTAACAAGATGAAATACGTGTTGGTCCAAGTAGTTTTCTTATCCCCTTATTTATCATAACAGAATTATGATGTATTCAACGCAAAGCATCAAATTAGTTGAAATCGCAGTTTTTTGTGATTTTAATTATAAATGAAAGCGAGTGACAGACTCGTTAATTAGTCTAAATATGAACAAGAGTGCAACCCATTCACAGGCAAAAGATTTACGCAAATAACTCAAGCTAGAAGTCATACCGTTACTTTAATATAAAATACAACCCAGTGATACACAGATCACTGCAAGATTACTAATCACTGTGAACAAGGGTATAACTGTGGCTGGAACATTGGGGGGGTTCAGGTCTCCACCCATTACAGGGGAATCATGATTATTGGGGGGTTGTATTAGCTGGTTTTGATTTATTGGGGGGGCTACAACCCCCCATCCCCCCGTAATTTACGCCCATGACTGTGAACATATATATTTATAATTAGCCGTGAATTTTCCACCGCAAATAACTGTGCCCTAAAGTAGGCCTAATTAATTTGGGTTCTTAGCTGCCTCAGTCACTTTGTACTTTACTTCACTTAATAACACCTGCGAGAAGCGAAGCCCGCAGAAACTTTACGCATAGTGAAACAAAAGGACCCGTCCACATTTACATGGCACACATAAATACAAGGTAATTTCAACAGCGCCTTTAGTCAATAGTTTGTCGCGCGGCATCTTTCGCTATGAGGCCTATATGATAAAAAAATAAACCTTTACACTGACCGTATATGAAGATGAAATGTCACAGATGCGTTAATACCTTCTCTTATGAGTGTTTCACGGATGCAAATTGCAAAAAACGGTCTGAGATAGTATGATTAGTGACACTGCACAAAGACTTTATTTTCAGTTTCAAATATCCCATTAGACGCAGTCTTTCGATGTTTAAAATCACATAGGCCTATTAATCAAAGCGTAATAGATGGAAGAAAATAAACCCCAAGACAAAATAATTTATACATTTAAGTGCGTTTATATTTTAAAGGAAACTATTGTTAAAATATTTTTATTATTCAGTGACAAGTCTCTATGGGCCATTTGTTCGTTCTTATCAATACTGAAAGCCGCACGTTTCCAGCATAAACAGACTTGTCGTAATTGACGGCTGCACCAGTTGCGCTTGTCATACAGCCAAGCCTATTACGCTTATCTGGGAAATGCAATTTGTCTATTCACTTTCAATTCTACCTGTTCAAAACGCACCGGTTATTAATTGTGACGGGAAGTTTATTAACATCGACAATTCTATTCGGGTGGAAGTGATCACTCAAGTAAATATTGCATAATTATTTTGTCTTGCAGTGGGTTCAAATGAAATGCAACACTAACGCAATTTGTTTAGAATTATGAGATATGCTGTAATATTTGCCCAAAAAGGACCTCGTAGGCTACACATGAAAAATCGTTAGTAAACATAGGTAAGCCACGGAGGGATAGCCCATGCAGGCAGGTATATCTTTCAAACAATATATTTTAATTTGTTTGTTTGTTTATTTTGTTCAGTTTTAGGAGACCAGGGTCCTAGTGGGCTCATTACCCCCGCGTTATTACCCGCTACTCTAGCACGATTAACAGGCGTTCAAAGGTGGCTGGTCACGTGTCATTCTTTCATCTAGGCAAAACCACCGCATACGTACATCTGGCTCTGCAGCAGATACCAGCAGACTGATTACATCCAGTATTAACGAATGCCCTTTACGGCTGTCCAAAGTTTATATGTTGTTAAATTAGTGCAATTATGTATTTATATGTTTTGGGAGGTAGGGCATCCCTGTTGCCTCATCCGCTAGTGCTGGGTGTGGAGGGGAGGGGGGGAGCGTTTTTGTAATTATTACATTGTGGGACCAGATTTCCCCACAATGTGATAAAAATTTGTTATTTTGACGTTATGGGGAAACTCAATTTTACAAAAATCCGAGTCTGCAATCAAAAAACTAAAAATGCCAAAAGTATTTTTTTGGTTACTTATGGTTAAGGTTAGGACTGGGTATGGGTTAAGGTTGTTACAGTTGAGATTTGTGTTTTGTTTTCTCTGTAGAAATAAATGGATGTGCATACAAACGTGTATGTGTGTGTGTGTGTGTGTGTGTGTGTGTGTGTGTGTGTGTGTGGTTTGCCTGGTCTCCACCTGTCGCGTGGGATTCCTCCTGATGCTGACATTTTCTCCCACTGCCCAAAGAAATTAATCCAGGCTAACTGGTGTCTCTAAATTGCCCACAGGGTGTGTAAGTCCCCCCCCCCCCCCCCCCCCCCACCATGGTGTACCCCTGCCTGGAGCCTGTTCTGCTTGGGATTGGCCCCATGACCCCTGTAACCCTGACCAGGAGATGATTATGATAATGATTAGGCGAAGTCACAGCTTTACAAGTGCTAGCCTACTGGCTGTCCATACATACACTGGCAGCTGTCTGCAGGTTTAAAGCTGCAATTATCTATCTATCTATCTATCTATCTATCTATCTATCTATCTATCTATCCATCATCTTCAACTACTTATCCAGTATACGGTAAATTGAGGAAACCATGGTAAAACAATTTACTATGCAATTCGCAAATACCACTAATATTTTTTAAAAAACAAACTAAGTTAGTTGCATTACCTAGAATATACACGTCATCAGTAATCTTCAGAGTGTTATGGAATGAAAAGTTCCACATCTCCGATTTTTACTCAGACTGATCATAGTGACTGTAGCTTCTGCTGCTGGGCTCATTTCGGTTGCGTTATGCAGAGTTACAGTCGAGTGCACAGTGCTTTTTAGCTATGGCGTCCCAGATGGGTGATCCAGTCCTAAGACTGAAGGTATCTTCGCATTAGAGAAGAAGTACTGCGCCGTTGTTTAGGCAATATTTGCTGGGCTACAAATGTGATCCAGGACTGTTGTGACTCTGGTTTCAGTTATGCTACACTGAGCACTTTGTTTTTACCTGTTTGACAGATTGGAATCGTTGCTGTAAATTCTCTCATTTGCCCATCGTTTTTTTTTTTAAATCTATCTCACTCACCTCCACTTGGTCCTGCGGTTCTGGAACCAGGTTTTGACCTGGGCGTCCGTCATCTTGAGCGTCTTGGCCAGAGCGGCCCGCTCCGCGCTGGCCAGGTATTTCTGCCGGTGGAAGCGCTTCTCCAGCTCACAGATCTGCACGCGCGAGAAGGATGTGCGCGGCTTCTTTCGCTTGGGTGGCGTGCGATTCTGATATGGGTGGCCGATCCTCCGTGACACGGCGAACGGGGTTAGGGCCGCTGCAGAACAGCAGGTGGGGACAGGCAGAAGGGGGCAGACGGAATGATGGGTAAGTGCTTATTTTTCCAGCTGTTCCACCAAGTCTCCTCCTCTTCCTCACATCTGTGTTGACACTGCTCTTCTTTTAGCACTTTCTTTTATTATTTTATCTCCATAGCTAACTTAACTGAAGCGAATACAATTCTTATTTTTATTTACCTGTATTTTATAGCTTGCTATCTGGCCTAGGAGAAGGTATCCAACAGGTCTAACATTTTACATCTTCAGCATGGCAGATAACCTGATTCAGTGCTTTGGGAAAACATACCTGCGTGTAGGTAAAGCAGGAAAGCTGTAAGCAGTTTAAATCGACTCCGGTAGAAGATTCAGCTAAGTATCTACACAATAATTCAAAAACGGTAATCTGCCTTTTCCTGCATCTTCATTTCTATCTTTTGCTAATTTTTGTAATAATAGATTTACAAAAAAAAAAAAACACAAAAAAACGTAATATTAAAGTAATTAATTTTGTTTGCAAAACGATACCTCAGGTAATGTGTTTGTATAGCATTTGCAACAAATTTGGCGTTAACCTAATTGGGTTTTTTAATCATATAATAACAAAGGAGTTAACGACTGATTCTATTAAGGTGCTATGTTCTTCTCTAAACTTTGACTAAGGCATTGAAGTATCAAAGCTTGCTGATGTTACCTCGTGTTATGCACTATTTAAACGATGTTATTTTTAACAGGTAAGTTTGACTTGGAGCATTAAATTAGAAACAACATCAACGTGTAAATAAACTTGGCGATAAATATTAGCGGCTGTCTTTAATACAAAATATATGACCTCGTAAAAATTCCCTTTATGCACAAGCTATAAATACTCTTCAGCAGTAAATACTGGGCTCGTAGGGACACATTTCAGCAATACCGAAGAAATAGTATGAAATCGTGATATATGCTGCGTTGTCGCCATATAATACCGCTTCCGCTGTTTTCCTGGTGCCTTATCATCTGAATGCACGATCAGTGATTCTAAAGGGTATTTCTCAGTAGACGTGATATGGACCTCAAAACGACGTAAGTGTTACTATCCGAAATGCTTCAATATAGGTTATGCATAACCAAAAAGGAAAAAAAAAGCAGCTATGTTATAATTATATAATATTACTATTATATTATCTATTTGCAACGAATTGTATCATTTTTATGAGGATTATACCTGGACTATATACCATATATACACGTGTTTGGCTAATTTTGGGCTAGTTAATATCTAAAAGGCACGCAATGATTACTTATTTAAATGATGAATAAGTATGGGATGATAAATGTCTGTGTGTGTATGTATGTAAGTGTATATATATATATATATATATATATATATATATATATATATACACACACACACACACACACACACACTTACATACATACACACACAGACATTTATCATCCCAGTCTTTCCAGTGTGAATGTACTTACATACATACATATATATATACACACACACACGCACAAAAATGTGCTTAACCTTGCAGCCAAGTGTGGACGCTTCTACAGTCTGGTAATAGATATTGATGTCATTACCGCGCGTCCACGTAAAGGGCTCCTAGTAGGTCAATATTTCGCGGAGCAGCCTGACAGCGCGTACCTATCGACTGCTGACGTACAGTTAATGTGCTTTGGTTCTCTGCCAATACAACTGTTCATGTGTGAGTAAATTCTCAGTGAATTCCTAGTAAGAATTATACATACTACACAAACAGGTACAAAGATCGGAATGGAATATATTGATTGATTATATACACATACACAAACGGCAATTTAAAATGTTCTTTAAATATTATATTACGATATACATTTATTTATTTGCTCTTTATTGATTTTAGTGGCTAATTTCGCTCCTTAGTCTGGCTGCCAGCGGACTGAGCAGACTGCTGCACTGGATCGAATTACCTGATATAGTCGGTGTTTTAAAAGGAAAGCAAAATAGATTAATCACATTCCTCAGTGGCTTTATTCGCATTGCATGTTCAACGACAAAATGGAAAACTTAAAATATTATTTGTAATTTGTTACTTTATGTAAAAACACCACAAGAGTATTTTTCATGAATTCAGGCGGAGCTAGTTTTGTCACTACAATACAGCTTAATATCATTATTGATTCCCATTTGTGCTCATTATTATTATTATTTTATTATTTATTGTTGTTGTTCTTGTCATTATTATTAATGTTGTTATTTAAAATGGATTTTACACGCTGTGTTTTTTCCTTAAGTTCTCAGTTTTCAATGAATTTATGAGGCAATTAAAATGCTAAAAGTTTATGTTTTGAACCCTTTTTTCTTTTTGATATGAATGCATCACTTATCCTCCCTATACACACGGGTCACTGCGTTTTAAATACGCGCAGCTGGATTACACACGGGTCACTGCGTTTTAAATACGCGCAGCTGGATTACACACTGGTCATCCGCGCGCTTCGCAGTACTGGCACAGAATGAAGAGTGTAGCCGGCTATGCCCGTTATTTACTCATCATTTAAAATGCATTGATGTAAAGAGAAAAGGCGCACATTACACTCGTGTTCCCTGAGACAATTTCATTTTCCATAATAAAACTGCAATAGCGTATAAGAAGAGCGTTGATGTATAGCAACGGACTTTTATTATTACATTAAATCGACTGTAACTTACATTATTCAATTTATTATTTTGGTTACAAATGAACTAATTCGCTCTTCAATTATTTTTACGTCTCAATTATCATTCACTGTTTTAATATGAAATGTACCATAATTCTACGGTTATTGTATTACACATTGCATCGGATTTGTAATTTTCTTGCTTTTGTGGTGTAATTAAAACAATAAAGCTGTTATTTGGATTTTTAATTCATAAAACTATAAATTACTTAGAGCAAATACATTTATTTTTTTATTAAAACATATACACTTCAAATCTAAAAGATTTTAGAACAATTGCATCGTAACGTTACCCGAAAGCTCTGACGTTAGTTGTAAATATAAATATAAGTTACTAGTTATTTCCCTCTAAAAGCAGCAAGCCATTTTAATTATATTTTAGGCTAGCATATCTGAAAACTAGAGAAAATCTTCTTGCTACTGCATGCGGAAGTCAGCGTTAAGCGAAGCAGAATGCTGTGAATTTATCTCCTTTCTATCCAGCAACCATAAATCGAAAAACCTCGCGCGCCGTAGATTCGGTTTTATAGTTTTGCGTTTTCTGTATGCCTTCTATATCTGTAATTCGTTTACCGGTTCGACAGATCTCGCATGACATCTCGAGTGCAGTTTAAGAATGATCAAAAATAGGTTGTTATTATTATATAGGCTACTTATAATATTTTCATTTTTGTAATTTAATTGCATTTGCATGCTTTTGGTTAATACATCTGAACTAGTTTCACCAGTGTACCTGCAAACTTCTCCTTGGCGAATCTATGACTGCTCTCCATCCACGGAAAACTGAGGCTGCCGAAACCAGGAACCGCACTGGTCATAGGCGGTGGAACCGCAGCGGCCATCGGTCTGTGTGCCGGGACACGGATTACACCACCGGGGGCGAGAGTTAGGTTCACGCTGTAAGAGCCGGAGTCCTCCAAAGATGCAGTAATGCCGTGATAAGAAGCGGCGAGCGCTGTGTAAGGTGCCGTGCTGGCTCCGGTAGGGCTGCCCAGATGGTAACTGCCGCCGGTATCCGAAATGTTCTTGGTGCCGTTCTGCTGAGAACTCTCTGGGTCAGAACCACTCAGTATCTGGTCAATGCCGAAGCTGATGGGTTCGTGCTGGGCGGCTTGGGGGGCCTGGCTGGGGTCGCTGGGGCTGCTGCTCGGGGTCGGCTCCATCCTTACTCCCCGTCCGCTACCAGCGCTTCTCTATTGAGAACAAGTGCGGTTAGCCAGAGTTTGGTGTACGACAAAAAAAAACAGTGGGGAACGGAATAGGAAAAGAATGAAGACGTGCAAATACCGGCGTTCACTCGTCGGGGACCTTGCTCTCTTAATTGAGATCAATTTCGAGTTATTTGTCTGAAAGTACAGAACGGATTTTTGGCAACGCTGACAGACCCATCCATCTGCGGGTCGGAGACGCCAGTGAAAGTTTGGCAGGCGGATTTGGCTCTGTGGGTCAGATGGCTCTGCACGGGATAGCGTTCTCCCCGACACCCTGTACCCCACAGTTGTGTTTCACAATCCAGTCTTTCCATTGGTTCGACGAAAACCCTCATTCACCCTATTGGCTGGCATTTAAACATTAACTAGCGAAAGCAAATACCAGCTGAGGGAACGTTTTGAAGTGACATCATATTTTAAAAAGCACAAAGCAAATTCATTAAACTCCAGACTGTCCAATCGAGCTGCAACATATTGTGAACTTAGTATTATTAAAACATCAATTATATAATAGGAAACAGTTCCTGAGCGTTAGACATTATAGTCGTTTTACTTTTACAGCGGTAGTAATGGTTATTAGACAGCTTTCGGAATGACCGTTAATATAATATTCCTCTCTTCTTTTGCAGTTTGTATTTGGTCTGATTTTATTACGTTGCTGTTTTCGAATTATTTGTAAGTAATTTAAACCACGGATACACATGGTTCATAATCTTGCAAGCAGTTCATCTAGATATACGAATTTTTGAATATTAAAATAGGCTACTTAAATTATGGATGTGTCCAGGTCATCTTAATTATCTTTGGACAATGATCTTTCATTATTTGTTTTTATGTATATAATATTTTGTTTATTGATTCTTGGTAAGAAACGGGGCTATGTTGACCAATAAAAGACGTCGATTTGCAACTGGCACTTCACGACATCCACGCAATCGTATTTTCTTTAATAAAATTTTGTATCGAATCATATTCAGGCTATTTATACGATTGTTTTGTTGTTTGTTAAATAGGCCTGTGTTCTTTTATCAGTTTAATTTGCGTTACACTTAAAATATTAACGAAAATACCCTCTTACATTTTAAAATTGGTATTTTATATTTTAATAACTTTATTATGATTATATATTTTTTAACTTTAGTCTGGGGGGGAAGGGGCTTTCTATACCGACACCTCTGAAACTCGCGTGATTTCAAAGTCAAGGTCGATTTGCGCTCCCTTTAGTGAGATCTTCTACCTACTATATATACTAGTACCATATTTAACGTCATGTTTAATACATAAAAACCATAGTCACGTAAATACGAATGAATTCTAAATACTATATGTAATGAATGCAAATCTACATTATCTGCTAAGTATTTGTTTATTTGAGCGCTATACTACTGATCGTTATTTTTTCGGTACGCTAAGGTTACCAGTGTGTAAGGAGAACAATCTTAATACAAATGGAGAAATTGTGGTTTATTGTTTTCTCTGGATATGGAAATATTTTACAGATTTTATAAATAAAACGACTTATTCTCTCTTATTTGCTTGTGAAATCAACTAATGAATGTTTTTTGTTTCGAATACTTATTATGCAGGTACTCGAATGCACCATTAGTCTATCTTGTAGCCTATAGCTAGGCTGCCACAAGGTCAATAAATTAAGTCGTCACCAAACTTCTTCAAACCTGAACGTTTGCTTCGGTGAAAGAGAAACTACAGCGTTGCTAGATAATGAACGAATGCTACTCGTTATTTTAATTTAAATATCTAATATCGCGCGCACAACAAATTCACATTCAGATTTTTTCGAACATCTCTTCGATTTGTAAGCATCATAAAAGACGTGTTAAAAAATTATGATTTGTTTTATCATAGGCCTACATGGACATTGCTAATGTTTAGTCGTGGAATGCATGTAAAAATTTGACTGTAGTGATAGTGGTCGAGAATGTTAGAGACTCCCTGTTTGTTTGTGCGGGTAACGCAATTTCCACTCCATGGTTTAATGCAATAAGAGCTACGGGAAACACTATCTGTGGACAGCGGATCTAAGTGGTTCCTTGTAATCCGCCGCTTAAAGGCGATTACAGCCCTTTGGCCAATCCGCCACGTTTGATTACCTCCAGGGAACTGAAGTTGGAGGGGAGCAAATCCGTTTACGTTGAAGTACTTGATAGTTTAATAGACCATTAGCGCCGATGCTTAAAAGCTTCAGTCCTTAGGGGCGGGGAAGGCACGAGCCTAGACCGTTACGTCACCCTTTAGTACTCGTCACTGAACCTTTCGTCCTGCGGCGATCTGTGTCCACCTGCCCAGTTAACGATTTTTAAAACTTTCTGAGGAGTAAAGAAAAACAGGAAAAAGCAAGAAGAACCCACGGCCGTTCGATGCGTTGAGTGTTTTAATTGTTAGTAAACTTGATGGATAATTTCAATAATAAGTGAATATAGTATCACTGTACATTTCAATGAAGAATGCAACAGAAATGCTACCTCGTTAAATATACATTATGTTTTCAGATTTACATATTTTGATTAATTAGGCTCATTCAGATATTCCTGATGTGCATTAAATAACTTTAACACACTGCGTATGCTGCTTGAAAATTTGAAGCACCAATGAAGTTAATGACAGAGTTCTTATATGACTCAGACCCAAAATAAAAATTACAAGTTTAAAATCCCCATTTGTCATCCAACTGCTTACCTGGTCATTGCGTCCTACCCATAGGCTGTGCAGAGCCCAGGGCTGAGCTGTGTCCTGGATAGGGTGCCACTCATTTTCAGGGCATACACACATAAACACATGCACCCATAATAATGTAACAGACCTGGACCTGTGGGCAAATTAGCCTGACCGCAAGTCTTAGCACTGCGGGAGGAACACCAAGGTATATGAAGGACCTGTGAGCCCCACACACACTGAGCTATATACCATGTACCATGGAAGATGAAAGGCTTCAGATATATAAAATTTTGATAAGCATCCACCCATCCATCTATCCATCCATCCATCCATCCATCTTCCATAACTGCTTAAGATGTACAGAGCCGTATTTGCTATAAGTATGATAAGCGGCCTACTGACATATTTTGGAAGTTTTGATGTAGTAGGGAGTATATATATATATATATATATGTATATATATATATATATATATATATATATATATATATATATACACACACACACACACACACACACACACACACATATATATATATATAGGCTACTGGCATTTAAGTGACTTTAATTCAGATTTATTTAATGATGCAGGATTTCCCAACAAATCGGCAATAGTTGGTGTAAGATACTAATATTACCTTCATAGAAAGGTTGACTGAGCCAGCACCAGTTCGTTAAACGGCCTATTATTATAACTGCCGACAGTCCAAATGGATTTCAGTTGGATTTGAGCTCATAGCAAACAGCGGGAAAATGTTGGTGTGTATGTCCGGAGAATGAAAAAGAGACGATACAACGAGTTCCGCTTTAGAAGCGATGCACGCGTTAATAACGACCTAGTTGGAATTAGTTGCCATTCCAGAATTATGCTGAAGCGAAATGCCTCATTTGAAATGTAGTCACTTTATCATGTGGCATTATGATCGTTGAATAAACGACACTACTGTATAGTAATATGTAAAGCGACGTATAAATATGTGTAATACAGCACTGTACTTCCTAATAAATTATTCACACAGACACTGTTTCAGTGCCTGTGTTGCTCGTATTACGTCAGTCTCATAAGTCGTTTTGAATACGAGCTTTCTAAACTAATTAGCATGATTTGCGGATGACAACACAAGGAAAAATAATAATAATAATAATCAACAATCTAGCTAAATATAAAGTTGCAGAATAACATCGGCTGTTACTTCAAAATCAAACCTAACAGGATAACTGAAGATGTCACATGTCAGTTGCGCGATATGCGTTTCTTTTATTTAAATTCAAAGCGGTCGCTAATAACTTCTTGAGACTTCGTGTCTGCGCACGAATCGTTTGCACAGAACGATATCGATCTTGTATGATATGCACAGTGAAAAAATGTTACTGATGTGCAGTAAATAGATGTACGACTGCAATTATACCGGCTATGTCGACCACTAACCTCGCAAATGTACATTTTTATTCTATTTAGAAAATAATAACATATATTGAGTTATTTCTATGGAATAAAATTAAATCGAATGAGTGTGCAATTTCAAAGCAGGCTACAGCAATCTGGGCACGGATCAGTAGAACTGAATGCTTAGTACTTAGTACGATCAGCTTGATAAATATCCATCAATATATTCGTTTTCTTCTCCGCGGTACGCGTTAAATATGATGACTATTAATAATTTTAAATTTAACTGTGACGTAACATTGATTTTTCTTTATTACTTGTTGTCCTGTGTTGGATCTTTTGCGCTATACAACCCTGGAGTCAGACCTTTAAGCCCCGTGAGGATATGAGTGAATAGGTACGGACACCCACGCAGGGACCTTGTGGCTGATCTGGGATCAAAGTGATAGGTGAAATAAATTAAATGCATTAAAGCCCCTGCACAGCTCATGAAAGGAAATAAAAGAACGCGAGCCAGCGAATTGTTGGAAGAATGACTTGATCTGCATATTGGGGGTCCGTGTCCTCGCCCGGGGCCCTGTTTTTATTGCGTGTGTCTGCTGTTATCAATTTTCCCGAGCATTTTGAAAGGGAGTCTGGCAGGCAGCGAGAGGTGCTCTGACAATATGCAAAAGACCGTTACTTTTGAATAATAAATGATTCTCTTTTATAACGGCTCTAAAGTGCCTGTGATGGTACAATATGAAAAGGCTTGGATAAGTAATAGTGCATTTAAAAAAGATCTCGTATGTTTTTATTACTATATATATATAAAAAAAACAGACCCGGGAAGTGTGAACGAGAGAGGCGGAAATTAGGACGGGTTGGAATGAGAAAGATATCTATATTGTTGCAATAAAAGTGATGAAAACAAGCGAGGGGCAGAGAGATTCCCCCGCAGCGAAGAAGCCTGCTTAATGAAAGTTTACCGCTTCTCTCTACCGCTCTTGTCTCTACTTATGAAATATTAACTATATTTTTATATAAAGCTACAAAACTTAATGGCCTTTCATTGCTTTCTTTGTTTTTCTTGTCGTTTATTTTTTGATATTTCTCTCGTCTTTAATAGAACTCCATTTAATTTGGTTTATATTGTTTGTCATCTGTGTCCGTCTGCGGCACTCAAGACTGACAGACAGTCAGCCGTAATTATTGAAGAATATGGAAAATGTCCTCTCCCCACCCCCCCCATTTTTTCTTCTGTCGTCGGTTCTTTCCTCAAATCATTTTCTAAAAGATTATACATATTTATCTTGGAATAAGATGTACAGGAACTTATTAGGCGTGTTAAAATTGCAGAAGTGCACAGAATTCACGGTAGGTCCATTCAACTTATTAAAACTAGCCCGATGTGGCGTGCTGCGCCGTTATTTGATGCAATATTATTTCGGCTAACAGCACGTAATGTTACCAATTACCTAAACTTCATTAACGCATTTGAATTAAACGTTCAATACCCATTTGGATGCATGATGATCGTTAAATAAAAAGACAAATGCAAGAAGTGAGAAACTTCTGTGAGGTGTTTCATATTATATTCTGTAGGCTATATTATGTTGAAATCTAAATGATTTTTGTTAAAGACCTTTTCGATGGACCAATGGTGACAACAGAGGTAGTAAAACATATGCGTATAATTATATACGTAGTTATCGAATGAACGGGAAACAGCCTATATATTGGGAAAATCTTCGGTATTGTACGAAGTCTCCTTTCTTCAAAAATTCTTCATTACTTAGGGTTTTATCTAAAACTGTGCTGTCTGCAGTTGCTCATTGCAATAGTACAAATTTTGGAAGTTTTGTTGTAGTAGGGTAGTAGTATGATTATAAACTGCCTTTTGGCGGTTAAATGATACAAGGTCTCCTAATTAAAGACCGATTGCATTTTTGTCTCAGTATAGCGCTGTTCATTCTGTAGAGCGGTACCATTCAGAACCGTTCAGCGTGTTCGCCTATGTAATTTTGCAGCCGTTGCGTTGAGCACAAGTACTGCGTGATAATTTAACGTTATTAAGGTTTTTAAATGTACTGAATCGATATCTGTCATACATACTCTCCCAGCACACTTTATTTTGTTGTCTGTATGCTATTGAAATCTTGGATCTTAGAATTGTTTAGTGCACCAGCAGGGACTATTTGGGGCCCTAGACTGATGTCAGCATGGACACTCAGGTGTTGCCGATTTAAATAACAATTTCATTTTCTTCCAGGTTGGGGCCATAATGTTTGTACAGGCCCCAGGCTATAACCTTGGATAGCCTATGCATTAATATGCCCCTGTGCGCCAGAATTAACGTCAACATGGAATAGTTTAAATAACTTGCTCTTCAACCACGATTTACTATGGATGGGCTGATGTCTGCAATATGGGCACAGAACACACGTTGCTTATATATTTTTTGATTCGCCGGTCTACGAATTCGCAAATCAGGACAAAAAAAGTAACGATACATGTTACATTATAGCTATATATGAAGACTAACAGAGTAATGACAGGGATGATTTGGATGAGGAGTTTTCTAAATGTTGACCCCTTTGATTTGACTGAATTTCCAATACGAAGAATCCCTCTTTCTGTTAAACATCGTGCGTTCTAGCAGGGAGTCCCCATAAACAGCTGCCGCGTGGTATAGGAGAGCGGCCTCCCCGTCAGTAAGCATGACACTGGGGGAGACCAGCTGAGTCGCACTGGAACTCAGGCATTTGCCAAGGCTCCACATTATAGCATCATTTAAAATGACGAGTATTGGTTACATAGCAATCCATAGAGTGATGCATGCTGGGCGGCTTCTAGAGATTTTGGGCCCCATGGAAGTCTATCATTCTGGGCCCCCAACCCAGACCAATCCAATTGTGTTCCAATTTTTTAGGGCCCCTGTCACTCAGGGACTCAACCGCCCCCCCCCCCCCCCCCTTCCCTTTAAGGCACCCCTGCATTACTGAATACTGTTTAAATACAGTGGAGTAAAATCTGTCCTTTTCTTCAATATTAAGTTTGGGAAACTGGTCCTGTTATTTCAAATGGCCGGTATCTACGTCACGTGACACATGCGTGTCTCTTTTTCTCTGAAGATAACACTCTTTTTTTTTGCATCAATAACAATGACACTCACTCCACAGCTACGGTTTGAGAATATCTGCTATTAAAGTAGTCCTTGGATTACTCATTTAACAGGCCAGTAGAAAGGCCTGGAGAATTATAATAAACCTTTAGTTAACCTAGTTGGCAATGGACACAGGACAAACAGGGGCTACATGGAGATTCACATAAGCATGTACATGTGGACTAACAGATGTGCCCTGACAAGTATACAGCATTCATATCTGAACACATACACTGCTGAACCTCCATATCAAACAAAATAATGTTGACTATCTCGTAAAAAGGTCTGGTATATAATAGACAGTAAAATCATATTTGCCGCGTTGAATACAGAATAAATGGGCTGTGATAAAGATCTGAGTGACTTTCACAAGGGCCTGACTAGTGCGGTGACGTCTGTACTGGAGTTTCGATACAGACGTTCACGATCTGGAAGACAGAACTGCAATATCCCCCCCCCCCGCAGCCCACTGCCGCAGATGCCGCCTGTTCAGCTCTCATTACATTACTAATGTAACAAAGCTCATTTTTCATTTTACAATTAACACTATAACACATGAAATCACAGAATTATTATTCTATTTAAAGTTTGGGCAAGCTGTGTATTTTGTAAATATCACACATTGCACCTATTTTATGGCCTTCCAAATGCGTGTGTCACGTGACTATTTTGGTCCAATCATGATTCAGTGACCACACCTGCAGTAAACTAGGCTAGTTTCATTAGCTCCAGATGGATAAAAACCCTGAGATGGCAGAGCATCCAGACACATTCAAGTCAGCAGTATGGGATCATGGCACCTTAGCTACTGAGTGGTGAGTGTACTGGTGCAGAATCGCATCATCAGGTGGGTGCTGCACAGTGTTGGTGGCTTAAGTGGCTCCCCATTAGTTATGTGTCTTGAAAGTCCTATATAAATGAAATGTTCGTTTGTTCGTCTGTCCGTCCATCCTTCCGCCCGTTTGTTTGTTTGTTCATTTTTTTGTGAGGAGTTTCGTTTAACTCCCAAGGAACTACATGCTCACATCAGAGGGACTACATACCGTGAATCTTTCAGAGTGTTTTAAAACTCAATGAGCACTTTTTAACAGTGAGTGATACCACCGAACTGCTGTTCTGCAGCAGTATGAGCAGAAGAAATGTAATGAAGGCCTGGAAGTGAACTTATCTCTCTGGAGGCTGGAAAATGACACAACAGAGGGCTGTGAGGGATTTTAGTAAGTGATGAGAACTCGACTTTCTCGTAAGGATATTTAGTGGATGTAAAGCTTTTTGCTTGTGAGGGATTTCCTCCTGTAAAGGAAGGGATGCATCTTCAATGTCATTGAGTAGCAGATGTCATGGTGCAAATGTGTGAAAATCAATGTGGATTACAATATTAGCAAGGTTTAAGATGTGTCCCTTGAGCTACTCTAATACCAGTTATGCATTTATTCTCAAATAGTGGGAATTTTTAATTATATGGTCTGCATATTTGTTGTGTTTCACAGTATTTAATTCTTTCGGGTGTTTTGCATTTGACTTATTTGGCAGGTGCTTTTGTCCAAAGTAACATACATTTGAGAAAGCATGTTAAACCAGTCCCCGGAACAATTTGGGGTTAAGGGCCTTGCTCAAGGGTTCAAAGGGCAGGTCATTCTGTCGGCCATGTGATTTTTTTAAACTGGCAACCATTAGATCACTGGCACAAGTCTTAACTCAAAGAGTCACACAAAAGTGATTCTGCGAGCTCAAACCTGCACAGGGAAACCCCATTTAATTTGTTGTTCATTGCCTTAAACACTAGGCCATCACACCCGGTCTTAAAGGTAAAACTCCATTTAATTGCACGTTTGATTTGATCAGTATAAATATTCCGAAGGAGTGATTGAGTGCTGATAGTGTCAAACTAAGGAGCTGAAATTAATTTAAATAAAAACAAAACCCAAGGCCTTTGAAAAAGATGTAAGTCATAGACTTTTAATCCATTAAGGGGATGCTTATTTATTGTTTTTTTCAGATACATATCTGTTACCTTTTAGAAGTATTTGCCACTTAATAACACTTAAAGTACTCAGTTAAAGAAAATTCAAGGATCAATTCAAATATAAATATAAATTCTCTTGGAAATTTAATTTGTTTCATCTGTGTTTTTTTTTTATTGTAATTTGTTTTTATTTTATAAGTAACCTAAATGAAGAAAAACATTCAAATGCAAAAGGTACAATATCCTGTATTTGTTCTTTATTTTTCCAGCACTATATTATAACAAATGGATTATAGTCCAGCACTGTAATTTCACAGTAATTTTCAATCCTAATACACTAAATACCCTAATCTGTAAGAGCATCAACACTAACCCTGAGCGGATACAATTGGGATCTGAGAATGAATAAGTGCCATGTTTCTGACAGCTGTTTAAGACAATGGGCAATGTTTCATGGTAACATGCTCACTGGGAATGCTCAAAGTACAAAGAATGAAATAGGATCTGCCCAATGGGGGGGCGCAAAGCCTTCAGCAGGGACAGCAAGCAAGAGCCACGAGTACAAGACAGGTGACAAGACAAGCTCCACCTCTGACAATCTTTTGACCTTCAATACTCTACATGCTCTTGGACTAGTAGCTGCCGCTACATGGAGATACTGTCATTTGCATCATATCCTCCTGAGACCCAAGGGAAAAAGTGTCCTTCAGTTTTAGGTTAATTGTGATTTTCTATGTCTTTGGAGGAAATAAGACATCTTTTTTCAAATTTATTTTTATTTTTAATTTCACAGCATGTCCTCTTTAGTGTACAACTGGAATAAATATGTTTCCTTACATCAGTGAAAAGATAGATGCAAAAACAAGGATCTACATAAGGAACGGTGTTACAAAGTGTCATTACAGGGTCCACGCAATGACCAAAGTTAATGGTTCGCTGTTAAATTTCTTGGCGCTTTTGAAATTGAGCTCTTTTAAAATTGAGATTTTTCAAATCTGTTGGATTCTTTTATTTCAACGACAAACCGTGTTCTCTGTTGTAATTACCAATCAGTTTTCATTTATTTTTGTTTTAAAACTGTATGGTTATTTGGTTAGCATTTTTCTCTAATTCATTTATATTTCATGCATTAAACTATTAATACTTTTTCCAGATTATGCTTGGTGTCCAGCAATAAGAATAATCTGAACCCGGAGACAGAATGAGGGTAGACGTTGGTATCGGTGACTGCATGGGGACTCGGGTCAGACAGGCGGGAGTTAGCATGCCGGAACAGGAGGGCTGTGCGTGCTGGAGTGCTGGGATGATGCTTGAATGCTAGGCTTCCCCCCACACTCTGAGAAAGAAAGGTGGCAGATTTCTCTCAGAAATACTGTAAGAAGTAAGAAACGGGAACTAATGGGGTCAGATAAGGATGCACTAATGGACGACCCTCTTATCAGCTGATGGGATGTCTGCCTGTCTACCCGTCTGCCTGTCTGTCTGCCTGCCTGTCTGTCTGTCTACCTGTCTGTCTGTCTGTCTGCCTGTCTACCCGTCTGTCTGTCTACCTGCCTGTCTGTTTACCTGCCTGTCTGTCTACCGGTCTGTCTGTCTGCCTGCCTGTCTGCCTGCCTGTCTGTCTACCTGTCTGCATGTCTGTCTACCTGTCTGTCTGTCTGCCTGCCTGTCTGTCTGTCTGCCTGTCTGTCTGTCCTCAGAACTTTATTTTACCGTGAGCATGATTTTAAGTGTTGGTGTGTTACTGTATCAGTTTGTCAGTGATGTGTCTGTATCTAAGAATGTCTTTTAGTGTTGTTTTAGCGTATTTGTGGTAGTGGTGTGTATTATTAGCTGTGTTTATCATTTGCATTGTGTGTCAGTCTTGGTTGTTTATTTAGTTTTATTTTGATAGATAGTATTTCATTGTTCTGCTTCATTGTACTCATTGTCTGCCAATGATAGTGCTGTCTGTGTCGGTGATGTGTTTCATTGTTGGTGCTGTTGTTAACATTATGCATTAGAGTCAGTGGATATTAGGAGCTCCTTTGACTGCTATCGCAGTGTGTCGGTGTGAGCAAGCAGAGCGCCGCTCACCCCCAGCTCAGTGAGTGAAGTTAATGGCAGTTAATAAAAGGCGATTAACCTGCCTGTCGCCGGGCCTCTCATTGTCCTCCCAACGGCTGCCTTTTGACCTTCTCACCCCGCCTGCTGCCTGCCGGCAGGGGGTGGGAGGGGGGGACCAGCTGCCACCAGCAAGCCTCCTCATTTCCTTGGCAGCCATGTCTCCAGTCCCCTGCTTCAAGCGGCCTTCTGGCCCCTGGGGGCAAGACCAGACTGTTTTGCCATCAGTCCCCCCACTGGTCCACCTGCCCTGCCCTGGGGCTGGAGCCCAGAATCCTGCCCCCTCCATGTCGCCCATCTCGCTGCATCTTCCTCTCGTTCTCTCTTCTCTGTTTCGCCTAGAGCGTGTGCCCTCTCAGTCTCCCTGTCTCTGGCTTTCGCTCTATTCATGCCCTCCCATAAAAACACTTCATTTATTTACCCCCTCTCTTGAGTAGTGCATTGTGTGGCTTTTTGCAAGGCTGGACAAAGAACTGCCCTTGACTGCAGTCATTCATCTCTCACGTCACTCTCTTTTGCTTCCCCCCACTTCCATCATCTCTTACTCTCCTGTTCTCTCCATCATCAGTTCTTTGAAATGAAAAAAATCAATTTTATTTATTTGTTTATTAATTTCGATATTTGTTACACTTACTCATTTGTTTGTTTTTCTTTGCAGGTGTTTGTTTTGAGGAAACACTAATAAATGGAGCCCAATACACAAAATGTAATATTGAATAATAATAATAATAATAATTTGCATATTAATTGAGAAATAAGTGGAGAGCGATATGAACCATGGAACCTTTGACCTGTGAAACATCACCCATAGACATTGCATGTGCCGTTAAATAGGTGTTAGTGCAATAAAGGTTCTTTTTAGGTTACCAGGTGAGCCCTGAGAATGCACTCAGATCTGCTATTTTTGTCACGCCAGACTTAAAGTTTCTTTTTTCACATCCACATCTAGATTATTTTTAAAGGCCAAGTTCTCATATCTTTTGACTGCTTATATCATATGACTGCGGCATTTTCGGCGACAAAGCAGAAGCATCAAAGTGAGAGAAGCAGTGAGGGGAGTCAGGCAAAGTTTCTCCAACAGATCAGGATTCTCATTGATCCACCATTAAGAGGGAAACTCCCTGAGGGCTAATCCTGGGGCTGTTTTAACCCAGAAATGATAGTATTCACCAGAGAGAGACAAGATGAGCAGAGCACAGACACGATCTCATATCACTTACCACAACCAAGGAAAGAGGATGGAGTTACATACCCTGGAGTGGTGGAACGGCGCAAATTTGCGTGTGTGCATGTGTGTTAGCAGATGGTAGATCTGGGGTGAAGTTCAGAAAGATCCGTAGTGTCTTAGCAGCATATTAAAAATAAAAACTTTAACCAATAATATTTAACCTATCAAAAACATTTTTTAATTATGGAGATTTATCCAAAGGGCACAACATGAAGCGCAGCTTCCCCACAAGTCAGGTTCCTGGGCCTCCCCTTCATCTGTTGCTTACTAAATAGTTTGGTAAGAGATACACAAACCACTGGGGATCTGTGCGGTTATCCGCAGTGTCCGCAGTGTACTGCAAACCCAGCTGACTCTTTCTCTCCTCCGCTTTCTCCGTCCTCTCTTTGCCTCTTTCAGACATGAGGCGGATGACGAGTCTTTAAATGTCCACTGAACAAACAACTTTCAACCTGCCTGGTGAATCGGTCTCTCCAAATTTCCCTTAAGTTGCAGTTGTCTGTCTGTAGATATGTATGTACCTTGAAATGGACTGGAATCCACTGTACAGTGTCCTCTACTTTGTGTCCCTGGGTGCTGGCATGGTGGTGCAGTGGTTGGCACAGCTGCCTCACACCTCTGGGACTAGGATTCAAGTCTCCTGTATGGCTCCATGTGTGTGGAGTTTGCATGTTCTTCCCGTGTCATGGTGGGCTTTGCTGTAGGTGCTCCGGATTCCGTTCTGCAGTCCGAAAACATGCTGAGGTTAATTGGAGTTACCAGATTGCCCATCGGTGTGTGTATATTTGAGTGATTGGTGTGTGAGTGTGCACTGTGGTAGGTTGGTGTCCCATCCTGGGTTACTCCCTACCTATTGCTCGTAGCTTCCCCAAAAGGCTCTGGACCCCCCCGCAACCCTGAAAAGGACGAGAGAAAAAATTAATGGATGGATGGACGTAAGTTACTATGGGTGACATTATCCACTACTCAGGTATTGTTGTGGTTGTTGTGGTTAAAGCCATACTAATAATCTTTAAGCTGTTCATTCACCATCCTGTAGGAGGTGCTGTAGCATCATTTTTAAGCCACTTGATCTGGAGGGACATGTGGAAAAAACTTTAGTTACTGACATTGCAGTAATAAACAGACATTAGCTTATACTGTTCCTGTTTGCAAACCAAGCGAAAGTAATACAGGGTAAGGGGGCACTAATAACCAAACGGTCTTCACTGAGGGTAGCAGTTCAATGTGGCATATATGCAAGTAAGACAAAGTGAAGCAGGCAGTAAGCTGGAGAGGGCTTGGACTGTGGTCATCACACCATGGACTCTGTTGCTGTAGTTCTTTCTGTCTCTCTCTCTCTCTCTCTCTCTCTCTCTCTTTCACTCGCTGCTCGATTAAGGCCTGGAGGTAAGAGGATAAATCTAAAGCATGCTGAATGAATGCCATTCATCATATTCATTTTCTTGTCGATACAATTATGAAAAGCCCCTGGCCTTTTCTCTCTCTGGAACTCAATTTGCTCGCGGAAACGTAATTAGCTTAGGAGAAGTGGGAGACAGCTATCCCATGCTCCCCCACATCCCACCTCCCATCTCTGTTTTTTGGTCTCCTATTCCTTCTATCTCCATCCCATTTTAACTGTCCACCTCCTTATCTGATCCACTCGATGACACCTGAAACACGGGGGCAAAGGGCAGGTGAGATGCCATGCCTGTATGGGGGCACTTTTCAGCACAGTAGTTACACTGACCTCTGCTGGCAGCCTCCAGTACTATGGCTCCGATGCCCTTCCAGTATAGGTGCACAGGGTAGCCTGGAACCTATCCTATATAGCATAGGACAAAAGACAGGAGAGCACCTTGGATGGGATCCTCGAACAGGGTTCCCCAAATTCCAGTCCCGGAGAGCCAAAATCCAGCACAATTTCTGGATTTTCCTGCTCAAACACATCTTAATCAGCTAGTTATTGGGTTTAGTTGGGTTGTCTGAGCAGGGAAATCAGCAAACTGGCCCTCCAGAATTAGAATTGGAGATCCCAGACCTAGACCGATGTAAATCCTATATTCCTCTTTATTCTGTAACTTCTCTACGAACTTTTGCTTGAATGCACCAATCCGTTTCTTACAAGCATGACTTACTTTGACTTGCCAAGGCGACTCAGTGCTTAATTGTTAAAAGTACAATGGCAAGGTATTTCTGGCTGTGTTCAGTTTGCATGTTCTTCCCAAGTTAGTATGGGTTGTATGGGTGTGTGTCTTGCTGTGGCCTCCTGAGACAGGCTCCAGGCTCACCGTGATCCTGTAATGGAGAAGTGGTATGGAATGCGAGTGATGGATTCATTTTTCCAAAGATTTATAACCAGAGGTGTAGAGTTCAGGTTCAAAAATCCAAACCACGATTTTGTTTCAACCAACCAGATGAGTATAGAAAGCCACAGTCACAGAGTACTCAACTGGTTGGTTGAAACAAAATCTTGGTCTGGATTTGTACTTTCTGAACCTGAACTGTACACCTCTGCTTATAACCACCATGTTTTTCTTCAGTGTCCTTTCTGCACTCTCACCCTTTTTCTCTGTCCTTCTCTCATTCCCTTTTCCTGCACCTCCCCCCCAGTCTATCTCCCAGGCGCAGACCCAGCACGGCATGGGCTGCATCTGCGCTCCCAGTGCCACTTCACTGCAGAGCCACTGGGACTTGACTCAGAACCCTATCTCCACAGTTCTGCTGACCTACCCCCCTCCCCCCCCCCCCCACTGACCCCCCAGCTGTCCCAACAGACACCCCCACACCAGCTAGGGAAGGAGACCAGAGGACTGGGTACATCCCCTCAGTGGAGAACTACCTTCCCTGACCCAGGAGGACACTAGTCTCACGATATAGCTGGAGAGGATCTACTAGTAATGGCTGATCCAAATTCTGGCCCATTAGACTCAATAATACAATTTATTTAAGAGTATCATTGTTTCACTGTGTGAAAGCACTGATTGTGGAGTCTCAGTGTGTTTGTATTCCCCTGTATTAGTCTCAGTGTGTCTGCATGCTAGTGTCAGTGTATCTGTACATTAATGCGAATCTATGGGGGTCTGTGTTTCCAGTTTATCAGCTTTGTTGCTGTGTTAGTGTGTCCTGTGGGTGGATCCGCTGTATTTATTGAATGAAGCCTGGAAGTCGATTGATTTCTCCTCAGCACAGACAGATGGAGCGATTATCAGCTTGTAACAAGTGAGATATCAATACCTCTTATCTCTAAAAGAGTGAGAGAGACTCCCATCCAGGTCAGTAAAACATAGATGGTCTATTCAGGCCTTTATGCTTTAACAGCACACGAGTAATATCCTGTCACATGCAACCACACAGACACATAGAAACATACATGCATATGTATACAAAACTGACATGTCATTGTGTAATAAGTCTTTATATTAGCTAAGAAGATGGAGCAACCCCCCCCCTGAAAAAACAGGGAGGATTTGTTACTTTATAGCTTTTAATTTCTGAAAATTTTCAATTAGTCAAGACCTCATTTCATACTTAGAATATTGTGTTTGAGAAGATGGCTTAAGCTTTTTAGAAGGAATTACAGAGCAAAGCTGACGTCTATGCAATTCCCAAATAATGACAACTTGCAGGGACGTGTGTAGAGGTCTGGCAGCAGAGTGATGCCACCATCAGGCCTGTGAGCAGGACGCTTTACCCCAGTTGCTGCAGGGACACTGTCTAACCCGGCTCTACGATCCTCACGTCTACGTCCCATTGGACAAAATCCTCCACTAAGTAAATCAGCGCACGTGTAACATAAATGAAAGAACCAGAACGTGGAGAGGACTCTGTCCTGCGCATATTAACATGACGGTGCTTGACAGTGCAAACTGAGCCAAGCACAAATGGGACTGCGAGCCAACGTGGCAAAGGGATAGTGCAGAAGCAGGAACGGGATGGCGGGGGGCGGCGTCAGGAGACACTTGACAAGAAGACAAAGGCCTCTGTGTGCTCCTATTCCTCCACCCCCTTTGGGGCAGGTCTAAATAATTCATTCCTCTGCTGCTGTCCTCTGTTTAGATGGAGAGGGAGAGCAAACGATGGAGAGAGAGGGAGAGAAGGATAGAGCAATAAGGGGAGCAGAACGAGAGCCTTTCTGGGACCCTGGGGGCAGACTGTTTAAAAGTTATTAAGACACATCTTTAAAGAGCCAGCAAGTGGGGAATTACTCATCCTACCCAGCTGTGACTCCACACACATCCGCACAACTGGACCTATATTGCAGAACCTGGCTGAAGAGCCGCAGAACCCATCCTGCACTTGGAGGGAACTTCAGTAAGAATCAGCAGAAGTTGACTCTGAGGACAAAGATCTCCCCATCCCTGGCTCTGCTACCGTACTTCATTAGAGCTCCTTGATCTGTATCTTTGACTACAAACAGATACATGTAAGCTAAAGTGGAATGTCAATGTGCACACAGTTACTCTACATACAGCCCCAAACTGACAGTGCGCTGCAGTGAGACACACTAATGACCAGGGGCACTGGAAATAGGACACGATCCTGGGATCAATCAATCAGTCTTTATTATATAGCACTGTTTTAACCACGGGTTATTTCAAAGTGCTTTAAAATAAATAAGTATATATTATACAGTAAGCTAACATTTGGTACTCATAGTCGACATGTTAAACGAAAGAATTGGAAAGGGAGAAGGATCTGAATCACTTTGGCCAAGAGACAGAGCATTTCTGAACCAGCAAGGCCTGTGTGGTGCTAACAGCCAGAGGAGTGATCTGAGGAGGGAAAAATCAGGAAGCGCTGATAGAGTGCTGGGTGGCCAGTACTTGTCAATGCAAGATGTGAATGAAGGCTAACATGTATGGCATGAAGCAACAGAAGGGATACTGTGGCACTAATCATTTTAATGAAGGTTCCTGAAGTACTGTCCCCACATCAGGTCCTACTGCATATATCCCTGTCCCGGGAAACATCTGTGTATGGCACCGAGAACTATTTTTACACTATAGGGTGTCTTGAAATATGGCCTCATTTTCTTTTCCTGTTATACGAACATGAAAAGCAAATATTGGAATTCATGACTCGGATGAGATGGCTTGTCAAACCAAAGGATACTCTTTAGCTTCCTCTGACCATAAAAAAAATGTAGGAGATGATTGGAAGGTGACTCATTGGTTCAGGTTTTGTGCTCCTTAACACTGGGTTTATGTGTCTTTGTACATTGAGCTTAGATACAAGAAGATCCTGAAAGGCAGCTCTATTATAAATTCTAGTATTGTGAAATAGATAATGTATAGCTTTTGATGAGACAACATCACAAGGGTGTATGTTCAGTCATGTGGTCTTTTTTGAGGCTGTAATTTTGTGGGGTTTAGTACCGTTAAGTGCCTACTCGTGTCGGGGAATTTTGACTTGCCACGTTTGGCATATGCAGTCACGATTTTTGAGATTGTTCCCCTTAACACATTAAATCATTTTGCACTTTTTATAAATAATATACTTGCAATTTGGGCACCAGCTCTTTGGCCTTTTAGGAGCTGCCTCACGTTGCTTTGAAAATTCTCATAAGAGTGTCAATTGTCAACCACTTTTACAGCGACACGCATACTGCTAATTGGCAGTCAACCTACTATGGCTCGACTTTAGTAGTTGCATTTGTAATTGAAATGTGACAGCATTTGTAATTGTGCTTAAAGTCCTTTCTTTTATTCTGTTTATACACAATCTCACAAAAATGCGCAGAAGTACATACATACACACACACATACACACACACACACACACACTTTCACTATGATTTAACCCACAGTGAAACACCCTCAGAGGAGTCACCATAGAGCACGGGGGGTGGGGGAGGCGGGGGCACGTGTGGAGGGAGGGCTGCCCTCTGTGGGACTGCCCCCTGGCCACCCCCTCCCGCTGGTGATAATTGATTCCAGCCAGGCCATGCTGATTGGTGTGAAGACTCCTAGGGGTGGGGAGAGAAGGCCAGCTGTCCCTGAACACAGCTTAGGCCACCCAACACCTCCCCATATACCATAGGTGGGGTCCCATTACCATCCTCTACATAACTGGGCCGTTATTGATTCCATTTTCCTATATCTACTGAGGAACAGGTATTACTGACCACACCTCCATCTACTGAGGAAGAGGTATTACTGACCACACCTCCATCTACTGAGGAAGAGGTATTACTGACCACACCTCCATCTACTGAGGAACAGGTATTACTGACCACATCTCCATCTACTGAGGAAGAGGTATTACTGACCACACCTCCATCTACTGAGGAAGAGGTATTACTGACCACACCTCCATCTACTGAGGAACAGGTATTACTGACCACATCTCCATCTACTGAGGAACAGGTATTACTGACCACACCTCCATCTACTGAGGAAGAGGTACAGTATTACTGACCACACCTCCATCTACTGAGGAAGAGGTATTACTGACCACACCTCCATCCACTGAGGAACAGGTATTACTGACCACACCTCCATCTACTGAGGAACAGGTATTACTGACCACACCTCCATCTACTGAGGAAGAGGTATTACTGACCACACCTCCATCTACTGAGGAACAGGTATTACTGACCACACCTCCATCTACTGAGGAACAGGTATTACTGACCACACCTCCATCTACTGAGGAAGAGGTATTACTGACCACACCTCCATCTACTGAGGAAGAGGTATTACTGACCACACCTCCATCTACTGAGGAACAGGTATTACTGACCACACCTCCATCTACTGAGGAAGAGGTATTACTGACCACACCTCCATCTACTGAGGAACAGGTACTTCAGACTGTGCCTCCATCTACTGTGGAGCAGGTGTTACTGGCCACACCTCCATCTACTAGCTCATACTTACAATGCCTCCATCTAGAAAGGGTGTTAGAGATCATGCCACTTCACCTGGCAGTGTAGGTGCAGCATGTAGCATGATGGTCAGGGTCCAGAATTCATCACAATTACTGCCGAACTGAATGCTGCTACCACGTTGTTTACACTTGATAAATGACATACAATCTGATGGTATCAGCTGTATAAATGTGTACCAGGTACTGGGTGAACTGCAACCTACGTTGGTCACATTAGATCTATTTCAGTCGAGTAGTAGTTCTATTGCTAAGCTGCTAAATGATGTAACCAGTGTCCCTCACTGCTCAGTAGGAGACAGTGTAACTAATGGAGTAATACTACCTGACCAGAGCCCTGGCACAGAGGTTACACTGGGACCATTGCTCAGGCAGTCTCTGGTGCATCTCCCACCGAACAATTCCCTCCCATTTTAGTGAAAAGCTGTCTTGCCTAATGTTGTTTTAATTGCCACCAGCCATGGTGCGATGGCCAACCTGTCGCCTGATTGGTTTAAATGCAATTAGCAGCTTTATTAGGCTACAGTATCCAGAGACACTGACACCGAGCAAGCAAGTCTCTCTGTCTCTCTTTATCCCTCTCTAGCTCACTCTTTTTCTCACTTTATCCAACTTCCTGTCTCACAGACCATATGAGTTTTGCTACTGCATTCAGAAAAGACCTTAATAGGCCTGTTTAGGCCACAGGTATATAAAAAAAGAGATCTGAGTGATTTTTAATTACAATGGGTATCATGTTGAATGGTGTTGAATTACTTGACATTCTTTACTATCACAATTCAGGTATTAAATGCCAAAACCTTATTGTGCGCATTGGTGAGATGTTTGTGAGTGACATTTTGAATGTGTAAGTGTTCATGCATGTGTATGTGCATGTGGGTGTGATTAGTTATTAGTTGTAAAGCAGTGTGTGGATGTGTGTGTATAGCAAGGTGCAGATTTTTGTGTGAGTGAAAGCATGCTTGTGTACCAGGGTATGTGTGTGTGTGTGTACCAGGGTATGTGTGTGTGTGTGTACCAGGGTATGTGTGTGTGTGTGTGTGTGTGTGTACCAGGGTACAGAAATGGGCAGAATATTGAGTATATCTCCACAGCCCACTCTAAAGTAGCAATAAAGCCCACTTAAACCACAATATTAAAAAAAAACAACTGGGGGAGAAGAGGAACGACTCAAGAAAGAACCACAAAATATTGGACTTTTTTCTTTCACTCTTAAGATAGAAAAAATACACATCTTAAAAGGTCCAAATGACCACTCAAATTGGATAGTGCATCATTTCCTGTCAGGCTGGAGAAAGCAACCAGGACAGCTATACTTCATCATTTTGGTGATTTAATACCAAAGAAATATATTAAAATAATAAAAAGAACGCAGAAATGCCCCGAATTTGCAGTGATAAATAGCCCACCCAGTCTTTATCCGATTAGCTGCGCTAACAGATATATTGCGTCCAGGATCCATGCAGACACCACGCGATTGTATTCCAATAAAAAGTTGCATATTAAATTCTGACACAGGGAGAGGGAGTGTGGACCTTCTGCTGTAAACCTTTGAGAATGAGAAGGAAGGACAGAGGGAGAAATGAAGGCAGAGAACAGACAAACTAAATAGATTAGAGAAAAAAGTCTTGCATAGTCAGCGAGATGCACTTCTAGCATGTAACACTGCATACAGAGTCACAGCAGAATGCAACAGTGCATGTCATGTTCCACAGCATATAACACTGCATACAGAGTCACAGCAGAATGCAACAGTGCATGTCATGTTCCACAGCATATAACACTGTGAGCAGTGTCACAGCAGTGTGCAGTACCGCAAAACGTCTTTCACAGACTGCAACACTGCACACACAGCATAGAACATTCAAAAGATATTTACAGTAACATGTAACACTGGAGAGAGTTAAATCAGCAAATAATGACGTGAATACAGCTACCGCTGGGAAAATTGTTGTTGTTGTTTTTTTTAACCAGAGACATTAATCCTTAACCCATACTGTCTCTCTTTCTCTCCCACACACACACACACACACACACACACACAGACAATGCTGCATTATATGGTATTATTGCTTTGTTGTATGCAGTGTAATCAGTGTAGTTCTTGCTGCTGGTCTGGGAATGAGATATCTCTAATTGTTCTCAGACTCATCAGGAAGATTTTAATTAGAATTAATTAGCATGTTTGCTTATGCACATGCATGCAATTAAGTGATATTATTTTAACAATAGTTTAGTAAACAGAACACTCTCTTAATCACAAAAGAGTGCAGCACGTCTGAAAATAAATTAGGTTTTTCCAATTTAATGGATTAATGTTAATTGGTAATTAACAACATCTAATTAGAAGGGGAATACAAGCAATTTTGCCACACACCTCCAGAGTTGGGGTCTGGATCACATCTACGCTCTCTGTGTGTAGATTTTACATGTTCTGCTTGTGTTGCATGGTCTTCCTGCAGTTACACTGCATTCCTGCTGCAGTCCAAAGGTATCTCCTTATTGGCCATAGTGTATAAGCGTGTGAAGAAGTTTGTACATGAATGCGCCCTGAAATGGACAGGCATTGCAATGTGAGTTACTCCAAGTTTGTGCCCTGCACTACCCTCGAATAGGCTCCATGCCCCCAAGACTTTCGCCATGATAGGCAGTTGGAAGATGGATGGATTGATGGATATTTCTTCCAGCAAGGAGTCGTATTTCTATGGATTCGGGAGCAATAGGTGGAGGAATGCACTAATAGCTGAGCAGAGACACAAGATTTTGCTCTGCTCACCCAGCTCTCAACACATGGCTCGTGGTCCACAAGTAACCATAGACCATAAATCCAGAAGCAAAAACCTACAACACACAGTAGAGCAGAAAGCCATTTATAAAGAGCCAACAAGCACCGGCAGTCGCTGTGTTACAGATGGACCTGAATCAGAGGAATCTTGGTGAGGTTCTCACATGGCAGGCTAAGAGCAGGACAAGAGCGCCTCCTGCAGTCTTGGTACAGCGAAAGTCAGAATAAAGCCACAGTAGCTCACAAGGCACATTCACTCACTGGCTAAGCTTCCATTCAAGTATTCAATAGGCTAAACAGCAATCTGTCATACAACTGTTGCTCATGGACTTTTCTGTTCTGTTTTCTGTTTGTGGTCAGCAGATGTGGCACTGGATTATGGCTGAGGGACTCCATTGCCACGCCTCTCCACCCATCATGCTCTATGCAGTTGTAATTCTTCTTTACCATCCTTATTCTCCTCAGCCCGTACCTCCTTCTCACATCCAGTTATTATGCTTTTAATGTTTTTAATAAAGCACGATTGATCACCTACATTTTCTTCCTCGACTGCTATCATTTTCTTTTGCTGCCTTTCCTTCTAGTTCTTCTAGTCTTTCCTTCTCATTTCTCTCACTTCTCACCTCTGTATTCTGACCCCAAACTCATTCTGTCTTCCACTCTTTTTTATTCTACCAGTTTGTTTCCTAAGGTTATGAGTGTTGGGATTTATTACTGTTGAATGTGCCTCTCTCTCTCTCTCTCTTTCTCTCTCTCTCTCTCCCTCCTTCTTATCATTTGGCTGTTCCTCTGATCATGTATCCCTACTTATTGCCCCAGGCTAATCTATGAAACAATATGGAAGTATTTCAACCTCTTTAAAACCCCAACATCTCTGACCTCAGTATCCACTTGCTTCATTTACCCTTGACTCTCAGCTCTTAGCACAAACATACACATATTATGTAAAGATATGTTTGTAGAGCCTACCTGCTGATAAAACCATTTTAATGTTATTAAAATAAATGTCTCCACAACTGTTTTTCTGCAGCTCTAGTCTTCTTTTGATGTTTTATCAAAATTTATCATGAATACATACACTGCGGGAAACAGTGGCTTTGCACACTCCGATGCTTAACCAAAAGCGATTTTTGATTCATCAGGTCAATGACAGTCATCACAACAGGCAAGTGATGGAAAAAAATCCCTCCTTGATGCACATAAAGAGACTGTTGGCTTTTTCTTAGGCTTACTGTACTGCCTTGCTGTCAGTTATTAATAATGTTATTGCTAATAAACAACATCAATGCATACATTAGCTTTTCTTGTTGCTCCTTTGATCTGAGGTTAAAGCAGGAGACAGAAGGAAATCCTCACAGCATTTTCTTTTGGTTAAAATGAAATTCCGATGAATACAGGAAGAGGCTATCACAGTCAAGAAAGAGTCAAAGTTAGGGATGGAGACTGATCTTTCAAATGACCATCAGTCACGTAGCCATGTGTTAAATCAATGGGTCTAAATGCTCCTCGAAACCCCCCCTGTCACAGGCCCTCGCTCAGCGAAATTTTCTGCTGTGTGTTCAGGACTGTGCCATAAGTCTTGGAGGTTTGTATACATTTGTATGCAAGTGCTTTCAGTACTAGAGATACGTGACCCTTATCCACCATTATATCCCATCAGCAGGATTTTTGGCTTGTGGTTATACAGTATATATTTACGTTATACAGAACACGCTTATTAACTACTTGCACTGCTTGGAATTTGGTATTAGTGAATTTTAACAGATTTAACCCCACAATTTACAGAAAAACCAAAGTTTTCTCTCAGAATAGGGCCAGCATTGTTTTCTGTGGTAAACACCTCCCCCTGCTGGAGAAACAAAGTACACTCACAACCAGCACACCGTAGTCTAGTGATATATGGCTCTAGTCTTAGCGATATTAACCCATTAGTGTATTTGCCCCATTGTGCATTTAATTGACAGAATATATTAATTAATAGGCCTAATTATTACAAACAAAGATAACCTGAAATTCGAAGGGGTGTGCATTGTCCCCCAGAGTCCACTGACGAATGCACACTTCACAGGACATGCCTGCGTCATTTGGTTTAAAAGGTATTAATCTATTTGTGCATTGCCCATCGCATATTACATTTATACAATATATTAATTAATAGCTATTACAGATAAAAAAATATCCAGAAAAGCTAAGGGCTGCCAAAGAACCAAGAGGTTGCATTGTTCCCTTGAGTCCACTGATCAAAGCAGACTTCACTAGATGTGCCTGTCTTGTCTACTTTTAAAGTTATTAATCCATTTATGTATTGTCTCATTGGACATTATGTGCATACATGTGAACATTCAAAAATTAATTAAAATTTGTCTGTGAAGAAATCTCGAAAACCAAGGGGTGTGGAACAGTTGCCATGAACCCAGAATGCTAAATCAATACACTATTTGGTGTTGATGTCCCAGCAGATTCAATAATTATCACATTTCATGTTTGGCTTCATATTTGTCAAGCCAGTATGAAAGTATAATTTCACTAAATTGTCAATTTATTAGGCGCTTTCACACCAAAGTTCCGGAACCTGGTCCAGGCTTACAAGCCTCATGGGAGTTATACTTCCACAAAAATGTTCTGACTGAGTGTAGAGTGAAAAATGATTGGTTCAGAGAGTTAACCAATCAGGTTGCAGAGGAGGTGGGTCCAACCAACTAAAGGAGGCGGGACAAAGACATCTTATTGATTGATCTTGCCTCTTCTAGTTCCTTGGATTTCGGTAGATTCCAATTACCGTAATGGGCACCGAGAGGTCAATTAACAGATTAGGGGAAAAAGGACCAAATACTAAGGGAAACAAAACTAGGACAACCGAATGAACAGGAAACAAGACGCAAGACAATAAACTGAATAAATTGAAATGTCCAGGTGCGTGTTGGGCTCCGCCAGGGCTGCCCTTTGTCATCGGTCCTGTTTATCATATTTATGGACAGGATTTCTAGGCGCAGCCAAGGCGTCGAGGGTGTCCAGTTTGGTGACCTCAGGATTGCCTCGCTGCTTTTTGCAGATGATGTCGTCCTGCTGGCTTCATCTGCTGGGGATCTCCAGCAGGCACTGGGGCGGTTCGCAGCCGAGTGCGAAGCGGCAGGGATGAGGATTAGCACCTCCAAGTCCGAGACCATGGTTCTCAGCCGGAAACGGGTGGTTTGCCCTCTTCAGGTTGGGGAAGACGTACTGCCTCAAGTGGAGGAGTTTAAGTATCTCGGGGTCTTGTTCTCGAGTGAGGGTAGGCGAGATCGGGAGCTGGATAGACGGATCGGAGCAGCGTCTGCAGTTCTGCAGGCGCTTAACCGGTCCGTCGTGGCTAAGAAAGAACTGAGCCAAAAAGCCAAGCTCTCGATCTATTGGTCCATCTTTGTCCCTACCCTCACCTATGGTCATGAGCTATGGGTAATGACCGAAAGAACGAGATCGCGAATACAAGTGGCCGAAATGAGGTTTCTCCGCAGGGTGTCTGGGCTCTCCCTTAGGGATAGGGTGAGAAGTTCGGATATCCGGGAGGGCCTCAGAGTAGAACCGCTGCTTCTTCACGTTGAAAGGAGCCAGTTGAGGTGGTTTGGACATCTGGTGCGGATGCCTCCTGGGCGGCTACCCGGAGAGGTTTTCCGTGCATGTCCTACAGGGAGGAGGCCCCGGGGCAGGCCCAGGACTCGCTGGAGGGATTATATCTCTCGGCTGGCCTGGGAACGCCTCGGTGTCCCCCCCGAGGAGCTGGTGGGGTTAGCTGGGGAGAGGGAGGTCTGGGTGCCTCTACTGAAGCTGCTACCCCCGCGACCCGAACCCCGGACAAGCGGCAGATGATGGATGGATGGATGGATACTAGAATAGATTTACATGCTTCAATGTTCCAAAAGCACATTATGTTTCTTATACTTTACATCTCTACTCAATCTGTCTATGACTATCTAAAATGCTCGATTAGAGCTTCAAGCCCTACCCCTGACGAGCCCAGTGTGCTCTGATTGGTCAGCTTGCCCTATAATTCCCGCCCTTGTCTTGCAGTCTGCTTGTAGGTAGATGGCCAATAAGGATTGTACGACGAGGTGACCTAACCATGTCATGGAAGAAGGGCTGGAATTCCAATGAGGCATTTCAGTCAGATTAGAGAAGAGTGGTTTTTGTTGTGAGAATTCCTAACTTTGGCATATGCTTTGGGCCTTGAGACTTTGCAGACTGTTTACATGCATACAAAGCTATATCATCATGGTCATGGTAACAGAAAAGGAAAAACCCAGAAAAGCACAACAGGGTCCCTTTAAGTTCAGTACTTGTACTAGCTTGAGCTTCTGCACTTTTGTAACTAATGTCAATCCCTCCCTTTGTCACTTCCTGTTGCCACACTGTGGTTCTGGGTGAATGTGATTGTAAATGTGTATACAGACTTTATGGCAATAAAGTGTGACACGATATTTGTGCTTTTGAAGTTCCAAGGATGAATGTTAATATGAAATTAAGATCCTTGTTTTCACTGTTTCAATGTTAGCACAATGCACATTAACACACAAAGCAATACACTTCCCCCTGAAAGACTAGAGAACACATTGGATAAAATGCTTATTTATTTATTTATTTTTTTCCTGATGATAGCAAAGTGTTTTCTGTCATTTGCAATTGACAGTGAAAGTAGGAAGGGTTAGAGATTAGAACTGGACAGAAAAAATAAAATGAATTCAAGGAACGGAGTTGAGGAAAAAGATGGTGGCATGTGCAAGCATTCAAAATCATTAGCACTAGGCAGGTATGGTTTTAGGTTTCAGTATTCTTGTGTGGAAGGAAGGGTATGTTTGTTGATAAAAGTTAGGTAGTCGGGGACATTGGCAAAGTATGCTGGGAAGACTTTCGCATTGCAATCTGTTACAAAGTTCGCAATTCCAGCCTGAATCCAGCTCTTTCTAAGGTAACACATCAGAGGCCCACCTGAGTCTCCCTGTAAACACAAGCACACACACTGCTTATACATTTGTTCTCCTTCCAGTGTTATAAACAGCTAGAACTGCTACTTGTTCTATTCTGGCTTAAAGTTCATTGCATTCTACATGAGGATTGCATGGATACAGTATTAGGACAAGCTACATTTTCTTAATCTTACCATATAAACAAGTTTTCCAGATTCACCCGCACAAATAAATCTCTTCAAGTTACACTTGCCAAGTGGAATGTTGAGTTCCTGCAGTGTCTTTGGATACTCTAAATGGGCTACAAAAAGATAAATGTATGTCATATGAAGTCCATTTGCACTGCATTACAAGAGGGGTGTTAGGTTGTTCTGGAAAAATGGCAGCAGGAGGTGTACTGTATATGGTATGGAAGAAAGATATAAGATGGACTGTTGAATAAAGATGGAGTGGAAGGAGCTGAGCAGGGTTCAGAGATTTAGAAATGTGTTACCTACAGACAGACAGTCAGGCCACATAGACTGTAGGACATTATGGAGCAGCATTTACAAACAGTATCTGATTGGAGGAAAATATAAACATGACAGAACATGATGGATCATGAACAAACAGAGCAAACAAAGCAGGTAACATTTGGTCAGGTGACCGGCCTTTTTAAAAGGGCAACTGCTCTGGGAGACAGAGGTGGTCAGATGGAGGCTTTTGGGGTTTCTTGCGGAATCTAGCATTCAAATGACACCCAGCTGGCATGTTAGTTGGATCCATAAACCTCATCATTCTCCCAACATAGTTGAAGTATAAGGAAATTACTGGAAAACATATCAACTGTAGGGAAGGCTGTCCTCATAAACACAGGGTGTAATATTGATTGATTGTTTCTGGATTAATTTATAGGTACAGGGTTTATTTAGAGGTGCAGTTTCATAGCCTCTACTGTCCATTTTTATTATTAATAGACAGAAAAAATACAGAATGGGATATATGAGAAGACACAGTAGAACACACAAATAATGTAAAACAGCAAACTCACTGTTACATCCTGTCCGTCCCCAGCCGATCGCAAAGCAGTTTAACTGAGTACCAAAGGAATCAGAGGACTGGGCCAAAAGGACGGGTGTAATGTAGCGGGAAAAGGTGATATTTCTGTTCACATTCACCAGGGCAACATCGTCGTGTTTGTCACTGACATTATAGTCAGGATGGATGATCACTCTGCTAATAGTATAATTGGCTTCATTTGCAGACGGTATGTCCAGCTTGTATGCTCCCAGCCTCACATAGGACTTTTCATGGATCAAAGCTTTACTGAATAAGAAAACCAAAAAACATGTGACAGTGATTTTTTTTTTTTTGGCAATTTTGTTTTAAAAGAAGCTTTTTTACTTCGTAGTGGTATTATAACTTTTTACAGGATTATTACTACAATATTTTCATTTTAATACAATTTCTACAATTTAATAATTAGCTCACTCTTCAACGCAATGGGCAGCAGTCAGGATCCATCTGTTATTGATGATAGAACCACCACAAGACGAGATCCTTTTAGGGGCTTCAATATGCAGATAAGCCATCCAGGGCCAGGCCCCCTCCTTAGCATCATGGCCACCAATGATTGAACTCTTCATCTCTTCCATCCTGGATCCTGAATAACAGCCAGCAGAGTTCTCAATGCAAAAGGCATACATTTTTTTTTAAAAAATCACGAAAGTCTCCCCATCTGCTGTTGAACTGCAATGCTATTATTCATTATTTATTTATAAAGCACTTGTCACTGACATGTAGTCACAAAGGGCTGTACAACAAAATAAATATAAAGGACTAAACGAGAAATATTAAAAATAAATAAATATTTACAATACAATCAATATCAATAAAAATCTACACAAAAGCCTGATTAAACGAGAAAGTTTTTAACTTTTTTTAAAGGAATCCACGGAGTCTGTCAAACGTAAGTGCAGCGGGAGATTATTCCAAAGCCTCGGAGCCACAGACTGAAATGTCACGTCGTGCGGGAACGGAGCAGGAACAGAAGAGAGAGAACAGACAGGAAGTCCGGATAGTCGGGGAATACATAAAACAAAAGACAGACTGCAAACCAGCACTAAAGACTTCAATGACAGACCTAGGGAAAAGGACTCGATCGCGACTGAAATACGCAGGACTAATCAGGAATAACACGAAACATCTGATAATCTGGGTTTCATACGAGGTAACGAGGGGGGCGTGGCACACGGAAGGATTGTACGAGCAGGTTATGAAATGGCTTTACGTACCCCCCCCCCCCCCCGCCAAGTCTTTAAATTCATGCGAATAATGTAAAATAGGGGTAATATGCGTGTGCTTATTAGAACACGCTGCATTTTATATCGCTTGTAAGCGCGAAAGAGATGGTTTATCTAAGCCGGTAAACAATGCATTACAATAATACAAACGCGATGAAACAACTGCATTAATTTTTTTCTAGTTCAGCCGTTGAAACAATTTTGAAATGTTCCTTAATTGAGAGAAACAAGAATGTGAGACTGATTTTACATGCGAATCACAACTGAAAGAGAAATCAAATATTACTCCCAGATTTCGAACACTGGACTAGGCAGTTGCACAAAGGGAATCAATCGCTTGACTAATTTTTGGGTAAAGTTCAGGATAAGCTATAATTTTGGTTTTGTATGTGAATGATTATTAAGATAATAAAATAAGATAATGCTAGAAAAATCTGACACAAACTACCTTTAAATAATTAGGTAGTTACAATATATTGTTGGATCCACCCTGACATTAGGTGTTTCTAGCTGATGTTACTTCAAGGACGGGCAATATCAAAATTTTAATATTCTGTTATTTCTTATTAAGTATGGACTCCAATACAAAGTGATTGATTGCAAAACATTTGTTTTCGTCAAAGGTGGTATTGGAAAATTACCCTTACACAGTGCAAATTTATCTGTGATGCAAAAATCCTTTCAGTCCATGATACTCATGAATTTGTCAAAATTTAATAGGGACCTGTGTATATATTTTTATTTTATTAAGCAGTTTAAATATTTATGAAACTATAATAGTTACCCCATACAATGTATTTTTGTAATTTGAGCAGTATTGTGCAAAAATCTTCGGCAATGAAAGAAAATCTTTATCTGGGTAGTTTGTTTCTCAGGAAAAGGAAAAAAAAAAACAAAAGAACAAAGAATGACAAGTCTCGGGAAGACTGACTCAGACGAGGACTAAATACAAAAGACAAGCTAGACTTAATAGGACACAGGCGATCACAATCAGGGCTGAACACGAGGTAACGAGGTGGGCGTGGCACACATTAGGATCGAACGGAGCAGGGTGTGACAGTTACACACCATGTTTTTCTTTGTTTTTTTTAACTCTTTTGTTTGAAATGGAAAAAATCTAGCTGCTATCTAAAAAAAAAAAAAAAAGGTTCGACTATCAGTCGACTACGGCAAAATCGAACGAATCAGATTCGACTATGAAAATCCTTATTCGAAAACAGCCCTAATATTTAAAGATAGGTACTTTTACTTTTACTCAAGTACATTTTTAGTGAAAAAACTTTACTTTTACTTCGCTTCATTTGATGGCGTTCCTCTGATACTGACAAAATTGTAATAAATATTAGATATATAAAATAATAATTAGTTTACGTGACTTGATCTGAAGTCTCGCGAGACGTTGGAAAGTTCAGCACGCGTTTAGAAAGATGATGGTTGAAGCAGAGGATGACGTGTGTGAGCTATCGGGGGCAGATCACCCGTGGCCTCAAATCAACTCTATTTTTTCACTTCAAGATGTGAGAAAGAACAGTTTCATAATGCGATGCAGGCTGTGTGCACCAAAAAAAAGCGACATCGCTGCGTACAAAAATTCCAGCTCCAACCTGAAAAAACGTAAGTGTCAATATGATGCCTATTTGAACCCTATTAATGGTAATTTGGTAACTATGGGCACTTTGACCTTATAGTACCATATTTCACACACTGTCCGAATGTTTTTCCTCATATGCGCGCTTGTTCAAGCAATGACAAATATCTTGCGAACCTTACAAACAACACACGTTCGTAAAAAACGTTCATTCTAAACGTCTGCATGTTTTCATATCCATTTTCCAAAAATCTAAATAAATTGAAGTGCATACTGTGACGTTATACACAAATTCGTACACTTCACTAAAGGTTTTATTTGTGACACTTCACCAGTGTTGGAATGTAACGAAGTATTTGTACTTCGTTACTGTACTTAAGTAAATTTTTACGTATCTATACTTTACTTAAATAAAAAAAATAATGCATACTTATACTTTTACTCAAGTAGATTTTTCAGCAATTATCTGTACTTTGTACTCCACTACATTATTAAAATGCGTGTCGTTACATCCTTCCGAATCTTGCATAAAAAATTTTTGGTCGACTGACGTTTTGGCGTTGCTGGCCAGTGCACGTTGAAACAGATCGGAGATCTGATTGGTCAAAGAACTCACGCCGAAAATAGTGAGCACGCGTTTTGAAACAACACAATGTAACTGATGTAAATCGAAGAAAAGGACACCAAATATCAAACATGGACGAAGAGCCAACAACGTCGACTGAGCTTAAGCCTGTGCCCTGCAGCTCTGATTCTGAGAGAAACCCCTGGCCTTATTTAAACAAGTTATTTGAATTTAAAGGTTCAAAGAATGACTCCTGGCGTTTTCAATGTGTCAAGTGCCTACCTCAACGCAAAGAACTGTTGGCGTTTAAAAACTCCCCTTCAAATTTGAAGAAACATATAGAGGTAAGACATGCAATGCTAGTTATTAATATTTAAGTTACTAACTTGCTATGACATGGTGCTATGACTGTTATAGAAAAACGGATGTCAACATAAAAAAATATCACACCAGTATAATATTTGTTTGACGTAAGTTAGTGGTACCCTAACAGGGCAACTTCATTAGCTGGTTATTAGCACAGCAGGGACGATAGCTTGCTAGTACGTTACATTTTTGGAGATGAGCAAACTACTGCTATATCTGTACATTCGTTGTTGGCTAAAACAGATGTTTGTTTTGACTCGATGAAAAAATGTTCAAACTTTTTATACGGCCCCTAGCTTCGATCTTTACCATTCAACACTGGGTATTTAGTTGACATTCGCAAGTAAGCATGCAGTTAAAACTATATTTAGGTTTGATTCGATTGTGAACAATTTTGCACTATAACAGTTGTTTTTCGTCAATATCATGACATTTTTTAGAATTTGCAAACATATATATATATTATATTTATATATATATTTAGCAATTTAGTGCGAAAGTATATGCGAATATCAAACCAATTTTACCCGTGTGATATGCTTGGTTGTAAGTGTCAGTAGCTTGTCTTTTTAGTCTAAAGATGTAATCATGTTGGTTTCACGTTTCAGTGCCCCATACACTGTGGTTTTGTATTAACGTAAATGTAAAATCCTGTAACTTTAGGGTCCAAACACTTAGTTTAACATGGCAAATACAGTAGTTTTTTTTTTTTTTTAGTTTTTTTTTTTTTTTTACTGCTCTTAATAGTATAGTAAAAATAAAATAAATTGTATGTCATAATTGGCTTAGCTTAGTTATTATTTAATGAGTAATAATAAGTAAATAACCAGATTTTTACAGTGTGTCAGTATTGCAGAGAGCTTGCACAACTCCCCTTTCCAGCACACAATAGAAATTGTTTGTGATTATTACAATTGAACAGCCCAGACATTGAGACAACCGATTGTGTACTTTTACTTAAAAAAATACTTTAAAGTAAATTTAAAAGTATGTACTTAGGACTTTAACTTAAGTAAGATGTTGATGTAGTAATTATACTTTTACTTAAGTATATATTTTGCAGGGTAGTTGTACTTTTACTTAAGTACTAAACTTAAGTACTTCCTCCACCACTGCACTTCACCTAACGTTAAGTGCAGAACATGTACAAAATGAAAACGTCATTGCATTTGAATTTATTCCTATCTAATGAATGCATGTACTTAAAATGTAAGAATAAAGTAAATAAATGTTTTTAAAGGAGACTGCTTTTAAAAGGAAGAGTTGCTTAGCCCAGCATATTATTCATTCACACCATTAATCACAAAACATATACATAATAATTTATATATATATATATATATATATATTAAAATTTACTTATACTTATAGTCATATATTATTTTTACTTACTGCTATTTGTCCAAAGTGCCCATAGATACATAATTACCAATTTATTAATGATTCAAGTTTTAATGTATAATAAAACCAAATGTAACCTAATCTGCATACACTCACCTAAAGGATTATTAATGATGATTTCTCATTAATGCAATTATCTAATCAACCAATCACATGGCAGTTGCTTCAATGCATTTAGGGGTGTGGTCCTGGTCAAGACAATCTCCTGAACTCCAAACTGAATGTCAGAATGGGAAAGAAAGGTGATTTAAGCAATTTTGAGCGTGGCATGGTTGTTGGTGCCAGACGGGCCGGTCTGAGTATTTCACAATCTGCTCAGTTACTGGGATTTTCACGCACAACCATTTCTAGGGTTTACAAAGAATGGTGTGCAAAGGGAAAAACATCCAGTATGCGGCAGTCCTGTGGGCGAAAATGCCTTGTTGATGCTAGAGGTCAGAGGAGAATGGGCCGACTGATTCAAGCTGACAGAAGAGCAACTTTGACTGAAATAACCACTCGTTACAACCGAGGTATGCAGCAAAGCATTTGTGAAGCCACAACACGCACAACCTTGAGGCGGATGGGCTACAACAGCAGAAGACCCCACCGGGTACCACTCATCTCCACTACAAATAGGAAAAAGAGGCTACAATTTGCACGAGCTCACCAAAATTGGACAGTTGAAGACTGGAAAAATGTTGCCTGGTCTGATGAGTCTCGATTTCTGTTGAGACATTCAAATGGTAGAGTCAGAATTTGGCGTAAACAGAATGAGAGCATGGATCCATCATGCCTTGTTACCACTGTGCAGGCTGGTGGTGGTGGTGTAATGGTGTGGGGGATGTTTTCTTGGCACACTTTAGGCCCCTTAGTGCCAATTGGGCATCGTTTAAATGCCACGGCCTACCTGAGCATTGTTTCTGACCATGTCCATCCCTTTATGACCACCATGTACCCATCCTCTGATGGCTACTTCCAGCAGGATAATGCACCATGTCACAAAGCTCGAATCATTTCAAATTGGTTTCTTGAACATGACAATGAGTTCACTGTACTACAATGGCCCCCACAGTCACCAGATCTCAACCCAAAAGAGCATCTTTGGGATGTGGTGGAACGGGAGCTTCGTGCCCTGGATGTGCATCCCACAAATCTCCATCAACTGCAAGATGCTATCCTATCAATATGGGCCAACATTTCTAAAGAATGCTTTCAGCACCTTGTTGAATCAATGCCACGTAGAATTAAGGCAGTTCTGAAGGTGAAAGGGGGTCAAACACCGTATTAGTATGGTGTTCCTAATAATCCTTTAGGTGAGTGTATATATATATGCATATGAACCTAATTCAAAAAAGAATCCAAAGATCATTAGTGCCTTTTCCAGCCCTGCAACGAAGGTAACACAGGCAGTGATTGACAAGCTGCTGATCAGTTTTGTCTGTGAAGGAAGCCAGCCATTTTCTATTATAGAACTACCATCATTTAGGAAAATTATAGAAACTTTGCAACCTCAGTATGCCGTCATGACAAGAAAAACACTGCGTCTCAAAGTGCAGGATACATTTGAAAACATGAAGAGTGCACTTATCCAAAAATTAAACCATGCTGATTACATTGATACAACTGCAGACTGCTGGTCAGCCAGGCAGCGCAGTTACTTGGGGGTCACCTGCCACTGGATAGACAGTACAGTACATCTTTAGAGAGATGTTCAGCAGCCTTGACTTGCACACTGATGACAGGATCACACACATTCGATGTAATTGCTGCTGCTTTAGAGGAAATACACGAAAAGTACAAAATCAGAGGAAAGATTACTAGGACAACTACAGATAGTGTCTCAAACTTCCTGAAGGCCTTTCGAATATATGGGGAGGAGAAAGAAGATGATGCTCAGGATGCACAGGAGGAGGGAGACTACATACTTGAGGATGAATCTGACGAAAGTAAATCGGAGGTGGAGTACCAAGACCTTTTTGGTATTTTAGATGAGGACTGTGGCCTGGAATACCAACTTCCCAGACATCAAAAATGTGCCTGCCATTTACTTAATCTTGTTGCTACTGTTGATGCTTCAGCAGCAGAAGCTGGAAGTGATACGTATAAGAGACTATCACGGTCAGCTTTTGCTAAATGCAGTGCACTTTGGAACAAAACCAGCAGGTCAACCTTGGCTTTTGAAACTGTGGACAGAAAAACATCTGGGTGTGTTTGAAATTTTATTGCAAATGACAGTTTATGTGATGTTAATGTGCCCATCACAGGACTGAGATAGGCTACTTTACTTCAGCCTATGTTTTATATAAACAAAACAAAGAGACTTTCAAGGTGAGGTGTGTGGAAGCTTTCCAAATAGTTTGAAATTCAAGATTTTCGCTTCATATCAATCAGATCAGAAGTAACTAGTAACTAGCTACTTGAGTAGTTTTTCCATCGGATACTTTTTTACTCTTACTCAAGTAACTATTGGGATTGTTACTTTTACTCTTACTTGAGTAAATATTTCCATAAGTACTTTTACTTTTGTACAGATTTTGGGTACTCTACCCACCTCTGCTGGTTACTAGCACGACAGGGACCACCACCAGCCCTTAGTCCTTTGGCCATACCTAACTGCGGTTCAAGAGAGCAATCGGTGTACACTGGGTGGGAGTTGGTGGACTTGGTGTTCAGGCCGCCCCCAGGGCCAAGAGTCGAAGGTTCCAAGGGAGTCGGGAATTTTATGGGCCTGAACACATTTAAGATGGATTGAGGCAAAATGGAAAATTGTCCTGTGGCCTGACAAATCAAACTTTCAAATTCTTTTTGGAAATCATGGACGCCACGTCCTGTGGGCTAAAGAGGGGAGAAACCATCCAGCTTGTTATCAGCTCACAGTTCAAAAGCCAGCATCCGTGATTGTATGAGGATGCATTAGAGCATTAGCAGCTTGCATATCTGGGAAGGCAACATTGTTGCTGAGGGATACATTCAGATTTTGGAGCAACATATACTACCATCCAGACAACATCTTTTTCAGAGAAGGTCTTGTGTATTTCAGCAGGACAATGGCAAACTACATCCTATGTGTATTACACCAGCATGGCTCTGTGGTAGAACAGTACAGGTGCTTATGACATTAGGTAATAAAAAAAACAATAATTGATACTTTATTGATCCCCATGGGGAAATTGTCTTTGCTGGCATCAAATTCAAATTGAGCATATATTTGTCATAAAATAATAAAATTTCTCAGTGTCAACATTTGATATGATGTCTCTGTTAAAAATTCTGTATACAGCTTTATATGATTTGCAAATTGTTGCATTCTGTTTTTATTATTTATTTATTTTTGGAAATTGGGCTGTGTGTAGTTACGTCGGTTTGGGGGCGTCTATGTCAGTCGAGAAAAGAGACTCTACTTCTGTGTTTGGTAAATTGTATTTTAAGTGTTTTACCTGGCTAGCTAACAGGTAACATGGAAGGATTTAACAGTTGTTAGTTTTAGTTAGTCCATGGCAGTCGTCTATCATCAAGGCTCAGTGAACCAATGGTGAGGTGAGGTTATAACTGTGTTTTATGCTGGCACTTTGCACCTTTGCATAGGCAGCTTGTTGCTACCCTATAGGTCAGGGCTGCCAAACCTTCTTTACAATGAGAGCTCTGCAAAGAAAATAGCAAATCGCAATGGTATATGTAACCCATTACCTGTCAAATAATTTGCAATGTGTGGGTTCTCCAGTTTTCTCCTGCAGCTAAACACCAAGACATGATATAACATGAAGATGACATGGTGCACAGGAATGTGACAGGGCAAAGGTTTGACTCTATTCATTGTTCTCCACATTTATGAAATAACAGGAAACTAAAGATGTGAATGGCAACCTTTCTCAAATAATTTCAAGGGACCATAAGATCACAAACATCTGAAAATACTTTTTTAATGTATCCGTCCATCTTCCATAGCCTATACAGGGTGGCGGAACAATGACACAGGGAGAACAGGCAAAACCCCACAATGGCACAGGGAGAACATGCAAACACCACAATGGCACGGGGAGAACATGAAAACCCCACAATGGCACGGGGAAAACATGCAAACCTCACAATGACACGGGGAGAACATGAAATCCCCACAATGGCACGGGGAGAACATGAAAGCCACACAATGACACGGGGAGAACATGAAAACCACACAATGGCACGGGGACAACATGCAAACCACACAATGGCACGGGGAGAACATGCAAACCCCACAATGGCACGGGGAGAACATGCAAACCCCACAATGACACGGGGAGAACATGCAAACAACACAATGGCACGGGGAGAACATACAAACAACACAATGGCACGGGGAGAACATGCAAACCCCACAATGGCACGGGGAGAACATGCAAACCCCACAATGGCACGGGGAGAACATGCAAACCCCACAATGGCACGGGGAGAACATGCAAACAGCACAATGGCACGGGGAGAACATGCAAACAGCACAATGGCACGGGGAGAACATGCAAACCTCACAATGGCACGGGGGGAACATGCAAACCCCACAATGGCACGGGGGGAACATGCAAACAACACAATGGCACGGGGAGAACATGCAAACCCCACAATGGCACGGGGGGAACATGCAAACAACACAATGGCACGGGGAGAACATGCAAACCCCACAATGGCACGGGGAGAACATGCAAACAACACAATGGCACGGGGAGAACATGCAAACCCCACAATGGCACGGGGAGAACATGCAAACCCCACAATGGCACGGGGAGAACATGCAAACCCCACAATGGCACGGGGAGAACATGCAAACAGCACAATGGCACGGGGAGAACATGCAAACCCCACAATGGCACGGGGAGAACATGCAAACCCCACAATGGCACGGGGAGAACATGCAAACAGCACAATGGCACGGGGAGAACATGCAAACAGCACAATGGCACGGGGAGAACATGCAAACCCCACAATGGCACGGGGAGAACATGCAAACAGCACAATGGCACGGGGAGAACATGCAAACAGCACAATGGCACAGGGAGAACATGCAAACAGCACAATGGCACGGGGAGAACATGCAAACAGCACAATGGCACGGGGAGAACATGCAAACTCCATTCACATACAGTCGGTGCAGAGACTCAGACCATTTTCCCAGAGGTGTGAGACAACAGTGCTAATCACTGTTCCACCCGGCTGGCCTGGGTTTTCCATTTAGAAATATTTAAATGAAAATTTATCAAATAAGATGCTAGTTGTTATCAGAACTTTTGATTGGCTCGGGGCTCCGGGGGGCCCGCTAGTGGGGTGGGGGCCTCGTCCGTGCCGGGGGGGCCGGTCTCCCCCTGGGCGCCCCTTCCCATGTGGGACTGATTAGGGTGTCGCTCTGGGCATGCTGGCCTCTGGGGGGAGGGCACCGGGGCAGGGTACAGAGGGTACAGGTCCCAGGTCAGTCTGTCTGGTGAATGTAGGTGTTTGTGTGAGAGAGGCTCGTCAGCGAGGCCTTCGCAGATGAGGCTCCGGATACCCCCCTCGGGTTGGGGCGGGGGTGCTGCGGCGGGGGGGGTGGCGCCCCCGTGGGCATTGGCGCCGCGCATCCGGGCGCGTCATGCTGGATGCCCGCTGCCCTGCTGCATTACCACCTATTCCCCCACAGCCCCCTACAGCCCACACCCACCTACACCACACTCCATATAGGTACTGGGGGGTGATCAGCTAGTCACCCCCCATCTCTTTTAATTCCACTTTAGACACCACACCCACAACACCACACTGCATTACACATAGGGAAGGGGGGGGGGTGACTAGCCACTCACCCCCCTCTGTATTATTTTAATTGCACTTTAGACATACATTCATGTCACACCACTCTTTCTCATAGGGCATTGGAGGGTGGGGGGAGCTGTGCAGGTCCTGGGTCGGCTGCTTTGGCAGCCCACAGCTGGACAGCGCGACTCCCTTCCCCTCTATTTTAACTTCACTTTAGACATTGAGGGCCTGTGGGGGCTGGGGGGGGGAGGACCGCAGCTCTGGCTGGGGTATCCATCCCCCACTTGAGTCCCCCCACATTTTAACTGCACCCTAGCTCCACACACACGCCCATTCCCACTGATCAAGGGGGGTGGTGGGCGGACCGGGGCAGTTGGGGGATGGGGGGGGGCGGCGGGTGTTGGCTGACGGGCCCGGGTGCGGGGTGGTGGCGTCCGCAGGGGGCTGCCGGCCTTCGGCGGGGTGCCGCTAGCCTGCGACCTGGGGGGTAGGGGAACATCTTCTGGAGCCGACCACTGGACAATTCCAGGGCATCTGCTGTTGGGCCTCGAGATGAGTGTGTGCGTGCGTGTCTGTGCATGTATCTGGTGAGTGTGTGCATGTGGGCGTGCGTGTCTGTGGGTGTATCTGGTGAGTGTGTGCGTGTGGACGTGCGTGTCTGTGTGTGTATCTGGTGAGTATGCATGCTCTGTTTGTCTGCATGTATGGCCTGGGACGGGGGAGCATGTCGGGGTTGGGGTGGTGCGGGTGCGGTGGGGTGCGAGTGTTTGGTGAATGTGGGTATCTGGGTATGAATGGCTCGTCGGCGATGCCGGCGCAGATGAGGCCCCAGACACCTCCTTGGGTTGGGGCGGGGGGGGCGCTGCGGCGGGGGGCGGTGGTGCCCCCTGGGTGTTGGCGCCGTGCGTCCGGGCGCGCCTTGCCTGGCGCCCGCTACCCTGCGGCACTGTGGACTATCACCGCGCGCCCCCCCTGCCGGCCCGCATCCACCTACACCACACATTTTAACTCCACTTTAGACACTTAGGGCTTGGGGGGGTCGGTGGGTGTCTTTTCCCCATATGCTCCCCCATATCTCAACGACACCTTAGCTCACACACATGTACAACATCAATGATCAAGGTGGGTGGGGGGTGGTTGCGGGGCGGGCGGGGTGAGGGGTCCTGGGCGCCGGCGGGTGGGCTCGGGGGGGGTCGGCTGCATCTGGGGGGTGCCCGCTCGCCTGCGATCTGGGGGGATGGGAAACATACTCTGGGCCGTCCACTAGGCAAGCCCAGGGCATCTGCGGCCGGACCTCAAAGACGGGCAGGTGTGACTGGGAGTGTGTGTCTGAGTGTGTGTATGAGTGCATACATGGATCTGTGTGTCTGCAGGTTTGTCCTGGTACGGGGAGCACGTGGATGATGGGGCGGTGTGGGGACGGCAGTGAGGGGACTTGGGGGAGGGAGGGAGGGTGCGGGGGCTGGGGAGGGAGGGTTGGGATCTGGGCTTGGAGGAGGTGGGGGTCAGGGGCGGGTGTGCTTGGTGGCTCTCGGGGCGTCCCCCTGGTCCCCCGGGTGGGGGTCTTGGGGGGGGGCGGGTCTCCCCGGGGCTGGCGGGGCCCCCGCGGGGTGTGCGGGTGGTCCGGGGTCCGGGCGCTGCCGCCTGTGGCCGTGGGGTTCTGCCTCGTGCTCGCCGGTGGGGGGCGCCCGGTGCCTCCCCCTCTGCCTTCCTTGGGTGGGCGCGCAGCCGTCCGGTGGCAGGGGCCCGGGTACCTGGCCGCTGTGGGGCGGCTGGGTCCGTGACCCGTCGGGGCTCTCCCGGCCGTCTGGGGGCCCCGGGGCGGTGTTGTTGTGGCCTCGCACACACACTGGGAATCATTCCATGTTAACCTGCACACTCATACACTCACAACACACAAACATACACATATGCGTACACACTCACATACACGTACATATGCACACGCACACACATACACACACTTTCATATCAACACACATACACTTAGAATGCACACACACACAGACATGCGCGCACACACACACACACACACACACAAGAGAGCCTAGGGCTCTCTTCCCCTATTTTATCCCTCTTTCCCCTTGTCTGGGTGTGTGTGTGTGTGTGAGAGTGTGTGTGAAAGTTGGTGTGTGGCTTCCACTCCCTCCTCTCAGATGCAGATACAGGTACGACGATATTTAGACAGTGTTCCTGGTGGTCTGCTTATGCATATATATTTATTTTCTTTCGTTGGTATTAACGTATTTAATTCCAGAAGCAGATACTGGCACAAGCACATTCCCATGTCATAATGGTACCACTGGTTTCTTTATGTGTATACTGTTTGTGTGCGTCCCTGGATCTTATCTTTCAGATACAGCAGCTGGTGTGATGATACGGTGTAAAGCAGCAAGATGCAGAAGCTGTCCTCTTATTACTCTTTCCTTTTTGTTCTACTGTTTGTTATGTATTATTTCTCTTCCCTGTCTCTCTGACCCCCCTCCTTATTTTATTTTTATTATGTATTTATTTATTTTTCTACTTCCTCTGTCTCTCACCCCTTTCTCTCTATCTCTTTCCCACTAACCCCCCCTGTCAGCTCCGGCTTTGTGGTGCATTGACATAAAAATGATTAATAAAGAGTATACCTCAAGTAATAAGAGGAGCTTAAATCCGAAGCTCCACTTGTTAAAATAAAAGTGTTGGCACAATAAAGCACCCAGACTAACATCCTGCTTGCTAAACTGCCGGACACGACAAGGGGGGAAAAAAAAAAAAAAAAAAGAACTTTTGATCCAAAATAAGAGGCAGTGGTCTATTCTTGTCTGTCCATCCATCCATCCATCCATCTATCTATTTTCTGTACCCTTTCGTCCTTTACAGGGTCACGGGGTCTGGAGCCTATCTTGGAAGCTATGGGTGCAAGGCAGGGAATAACCCAGGAAGGGGCATCAACTGACTGCAGATCTGTACTTGCATAATTACAGCTGAATGAGTCAGTATTTACAAGCTTTGCACAACAACACAATTTGGAACCCGAATGAATTTCTGACAGTTGGTTTCATGTCCATACACTGTTGGAAGAATAGCTCTTCTGAGCAATCACACATAGCCTACTCATACTGTTCAAACTTTTCATGTTATTTTAATAAGCATTTGCTCACATAATCCCAAACAGACTTTTCCAGCTGCAGAAAGTGTCTATTGAGTGTTTGTGGTTCAGCAATTTGCCAATTAGCCATCACTGTGCTAACAAAAAAGGTTATGTGGTAGTTTGGGCGGAGCTTAAAGCGCTCTCCCATCTATGACGTCATAAGCGGGATGTGGGCGTATCCTTTGTTCTGATTGGTCGGGGGGGAGGGGGTTTTGGCCAAATGGTATCATACATGCTTATGCCACGTGTTGCCGATAGGGGGGTCGTATGGTTTGGGGGGTTGTTAAACTTTAATAGAATAAAAATACATTACATGTATTTTCTTAATGTGTTATTTTTAATAACGTTGTTAAGGAATAATAAAACATATAGCAGGATGAACATAAGCTAGGGCAAAACTTTAGTGTTACATTTAAAAAGAAAGAAAGAAAAGCAGGTGGAACTGAAACAAGTAGAGACATGCCCCAGCGAAACACCGTATTTTAAACAAACGACACAAGTCCCAAACTTTAACTTTTAAACTAAAGACATTCCCCGAGCGAAACAAGCACAAAAGAGCAAATGCGAAACAAGCACAAACATTTTAAACCCATTACATTTAACCAACGTGTTTAAAGAAGAAGGTTGAAGAAAACATTTAACCAGCAAACATTTTAGCACAAGTTTTTAAAAACGAGAAAAGCCGTAATCAGTTTAACAGTTTATTTCAATGTAAAAGAGAAAAAGCATTTTCACCAAACGCGAAGATCCATCGGTAGCGGCTCTGGGTTCCGTCAGTGTAGCAAGGCGGCCATTATCCCGCAACGGAGCAGAACACCGGCATGCGGCCGGCCTGTTCAAACTTCCGCGTGAAATGGTCGATCGCTGGGGGAAGGGGAGGGGCGTAAACACGTTAAAAATGGCGACCTAGATGCATTTACTTGTATTTTGTTAGTTTTATTTTAAACAAGATGACCGATTTTATTTAAATACATTTAATAGCTGTAGGAACTGGTGAACGGTATTTAGCAACATACCATGTTAGAATAATGCAATGGGTATATTATTTTTAAGGGCTAAAACATCAAACGTGTCTGTGAAGCATAGCACGGGAGTTCGCACCTGCGGAGGAAACATGGGGGTAGAATCAAACATGGGGTAGAATCATCCGCTCCCAGGCTATTGGACATATGGTGTAGTCATAAACAGTCGCGGATGTTTACACGAAACCATGCATCAAACAAAGAATAATGATTCGTAAGACAACCATTTCAAAACGGTAGCAACAAACGGAGCGAGCAGCTCATCGCGAAAAACCACAGCAACATTTAGCTAATTTCACCAACGGATAGGTAATCAAAACGAGTAAATAACTTAAAAGACGTATTTAGTTGTATTTTGCTAAGAAATTTAAAGAAGTGGCCTTTAGAGGTTGATCATCAAACTGAATCAAAAACACCAGACACATATATATATATATAGTTTACGTTTTTCTTAAAATGCATATGGATCGAAATTTTAAATCAATTAGGCAACAAGAACGGTAGGAACTAGTGAGCAGTATATATCAACATACACCGAAACATTTTTAAATATTTGGCAGAAAAATGCCTTAGTTATCTTAATTTAAGGGATAAAACATTAGTTGTGCTTGTCGACGTGCTATTTTATATAATAATGCATTATTTTCTAATGGTAAAAACACTGACATCATGTTTTACGCTGAAATTATATGTGATAGTTTTGTTTTACAACACATTACAGGATACTGATAAGCTGTTGCAAGGTGCCCCCTTGGAATGCAGAAGTGTGAAGTTTTAACAAGGTACTGGGAACGGCCAAGAATTAGCACTGCTTCACAAAAGTTTAATCAAGAGGTGACAGACCTCTCTTTGAAAATGAGCAGGGCATAGCCACTGATGATTCAAACAAGGAATAAAACAGTTTAGCAGTAACTGTTATTTCGGTATTTTGCTAAGAAATTTAAAGAAGTGGCCTTTAGAGGTTGATAATCAAACCGAATCAAAAACACCAGACATATATATATATATATATATATATAGTTTACGTTTTTCTTAAAATGCATAAGGATCGTTTTGTTATAGCGAAATTTTAAATCAATTAGGCAACAAGAACGGTAGGAACTAGTGAGCGGTATATATCAACATACACCGAAACATTTTTAAATATTTGGCAGAATAATGCCTTAGTTATCTTAATTTAAGGGATAAAACATTAGTTGTGCTTGTCGACGGGCTATTTTATATAATAATGCATTATTTTCTAATGGTAAAAACACTGACATCATGTTTTACGCTGAAATTATATGTGACAGTTTTGTTTTACAACACATTACAGGATACTGATAAGCTGTTGCAAGGTGCCCCCTTGGAATGCAGAAGTGTGAAGTTTTAACAAGGTACGGGGAACGGCCAAGAATTAGCATTGCTTCACAAAAGTTTAATCAAGAGGTGACAGATCTCTCTTTGAAAATGAGCAGGGCATAGCCACTGATGATTCAAACAAGGAATAAAACAGTTTAAGGAATAAAACTGTTATTTCGGCATTTTGCTAAGAAATTTAAAGAAGTGGCCTTTAGAGGTTGATCATCAAACTGAATCAAAAAACACCCGACATATATATATATATATTTTACGTTTTTCTTAAAATACATAAGGATCGTTTTGTTATAGCATAATTTTAAATTAGTATGATTAGGCTTTCTTATCTCACAAACCATGGAAGGGTAGGGGGATGCAGGAACTGCGGAATCAGGCAAGTGTGTAAGAATTCAGGATATATTTTTGCCATTTTAAAGAAGGTGGGCATAGTTATTTAATTACATTTTATAGGAACTAGTAAGCTGCATTTAGCACCACGCATCAAATACACATAAAAAAACTTTAAAGAATAATGCCTTAGTTATTTTAATAAAGACATTTTTCAGTAAATGTCAGACAGCCTACAAGATGACGCCACAGTACCAGCTTATATCATCTACAAGCTTGATTTGAGATGCGTGCTGGAGTAGCATGTTAAGTTGACAATGGTAACTGAGATGCAGCCTGCTTGATTGTTAATGAAACATAGGCCACATTCAACAGTGCTAGCAGTCATCCACTATGTAGCGAGGCTACAGATTGACTATAAACTTCACTTTTGTTGTAACGAAAATTTTAAGTAGTGCGAGCGTGATGTAAATCATTTAGGTAACAATAATTAAGTAGCTGTAGGAGCTAGTGAGAGGTATTGCATGCAAGTTCACCCTGTCGACGGAAACTCCAAATATGGGTACAGCGAGACAATCCCCGGGGCACCGAACATTTGTCCCGACATTTGTCCCGGAGTCCAGAGCCATAAACCGCAACAGCCCAGGGTTTATTAAGCGCGAGAGACATCGGAGCAAGACACCAACCACCGCTTGAAAGCTTGAAGCTACGAACACCACGAACAACTTTTCAAACCGAAGATGTAAAAGCTAAACTGGAGGCATGATACACTGTCATTTTAACATTATTTTATAATTGTTATAATTGCCAATACGGTGAAAACATATTATTGTTATTTTGACCAAAAGTTTTTTTTATGTTATCAAGTGAATTAAGGATGCCGAGCAAGGATGTTGAAGAAAACGGCCGACGTGTCTGTAAGTTTTCAGACATAGCAATGGCTTTCACTGTTTAAAATGGGTAAAGACAACATGTGATTATATACACACAGGTTCAGATGAGGGTCCCCCGGTCGAAGAATTGATCACAAATATTGAGAAGATTATTAGGGAAGGGTCTATGGAGGACACAGCGCCGTCGGGAGCGGCAGGTGACGACGTGAAGACGGCAATGGCGGGGGGACCCGTGGCGCTACGAACGATCCATTTTATCATAGGGGCCGTGGCATGGATTATGGATACGGTAATAGATGACGATTGTGCGGCGTGTGCAGCATACTGCCCCAACTTACGCTGGCACAGGTGTTACAACGGTCCAGAGCCATACTATCTGCTTTATAATTTTGAAAGGGTCGCCAAAAAGCTGTGCACGCCACGGGTTGCAGATATATTAACAAACTGTATCATGATGTTTACCCCAAAGCCGCCACCCGCAACAATTGTTCAAGAGGCTATTGATACCATTGTAAATAAACTGAAATATGTTAGTGATATACGCGCTACGCTGGACGGAATAATGAGTGATATTATAGACCCTCAGCACACGAGCGATGTTTATACGGCGGTTCTGGGGTACTGGCGAGTGGCGCGGCATGCGTGAATGTCATTTCAAAAGTTATTTTAAGAGTTATGGTCCTGTTTTTATTTTATTTTGTAGCGAGTAAATAAATAAAATAATAATAATGAAAATAATGTGTGAAATGAGTTTTTTTTTTTTTTTACTTTTCACTCTATCTACATCCATGAAACCTGCAAAGTTACAATTATTGGTTAAATTGTGGATTGTAGATGGCATGTGCCATGCTGGTCAGGCTGGACAATTCTTCTAGCCATGTAGTCTTCACTCTCATCCAGGATATTACCCCATTATGTTACCCTTAAGCAGGCAACATGTGTACCACCCTGTATAATCTATCTACACCACCAAATGACCCAGGGTTTTGATGGCATAAAATAAACACGTTTCAAGTGCTTGTTAGCCATCATGAACCTCTAGCAATAATGACACAATGTTTTCATGACTCAACTCATTTTATTTAGAAAGCATATAAAAATGATCAGCCAATCACATTTTGACAGACGTTTACACACCAGCCATAGTCTGCTCGCATGTGTACAAATTACAGAAATCATTAAATGCCTCATCTACAGCATACTCACAATCACCCTCTTCAAGTATGCATTTCAGCTCGCGCAATTTAGCCAGTACATTATTTTGGCCTTTAAGTTCAGAAACTAACACATTGATTGATGCATGTACTTTTACAGGAGCGGTGTGAGGGTGAAACATGGCGACCACTTTTGTGATAATATGTTTAAGTACGGCCTTCTTTCATCTCATTGGGTATCATCACCTGGACGAGACACACCCTCAGACCTTTCCGCACACCCACATTTCCTGGATGCCCCGTCTGAATTTACTTTTGGGGCGATACTGCGCAACAAGTCTTCTCCTCAACTTAACCCTCAGCGAACCCCATCCATGACCCCCTATACTTTTGGGCAGCGAATGGATACACCGCCACCAGAGCTTACTCAACACACCCCGCGGCGGACCGCATCATGGGCCCCGTATGGGGTTCTGTTCCAGTCACAACAACCTCCGCATGCGGACATTGTGGGTTACTGCTTCGATGTTGGATGATTTCCGCGATCGTTTTGCGAGCCCATCATTATCTGAAGATTCTGTGGATGGCGGCATCACCGACGCTGCCATGAAGATAATCAAAGGGTCACTTGTCTTTATTCTGGATCAGCTCCTCGAAGATGACTTGAAGGCGAACTGTATCGGCTGTTCTGTGAAACACCCTAACCGGCTTCAGCACACGTGCCTCTATGAACCTGTACCGTTTTACTTCTTTAACAATTTTGAAAAGCTGTTCAAAAAGCTGTATAGGCCACAGCTTAAACATATTATCACAAAAGCGGTTGCCATGTTTCACCCTCACACCGCTCCTGTAAAAATACATGCATCAATCGATGTGTTAGTTTCTGAACTTAAAGGCCAAATTAATGTACGGGCCAAATTGCGCAAGCTGAAACGCATAGTTGAAGAGGGTGATTGTGAGTATGCTGTAGATGAGGCATTTAATGATTTCTGTAATTTGTACACATGCGAGCAGACTATGGCTGGTGTGTAAACGTCTGTCAAAATGTGATTAGCTGATCATTTTTATATGCTTTCTAAACAAAATGAGTTGAGTCATGAAAACATTGTGTCATTATTGCTAGAGGTTCATGATGGCTAACAAGCACTTGAAACGTGTTTATTTTACGCCATCAAAACCCTGGGACATTTGGTGGTGTAGATAGATTATACAGGGTGGTACACATGTTGCCTGCTTAAGGGTAACATAATGTGGTAATATCCTGGATGAGAGTGAAGACTACATGGCTAGAAGAATTGTCCAGCGTGACCAGCATGGCACATGCCATCTACAATCCACAATTTAACCAATAATTGTAACTTTGCAGGTTTCATGGATGTAGATAGAGTGAAAAGTAAAAAAAAAGAAACTCATTTCACACATTATTTTCATTATTATTATTTTATTTACTTACTCGCTACAAAATAAAATAAAAACAGGACCATAACTCTTAAAATAACTTTTGAAATGACATTCACGCATGCCGCGCCACTCACCAGTACCCCAGAACCGCCGTATAAACATCGCTCGTGTTCTGAGGGTCTATAATATCGCCCATTATTCCGTCCAGTGTAGCGCGTATATCGCTAAAATATTTCAGTTTATTTACAACGGTATCAATAGCCTCTTGAACAATTGTTGCGGGTGGCGGCTTTGGGGCAAACGTCATGATACAGTTTGTTAATATATCTGCAACCCGTGGCGTGCACAGCTTTTTGGCGACCATTTCAAAATTATAAAGCAGATAATATGGCTCTGGACAGTAACACCTGTGCCAGCGTAAGTTGGGGCAGTATGCTGCACACGGCGCACAATCGTCATCTATTACCGTATCCATAATCAATGCCACGGCCCCTATGATAAAATGGATCGTTCGTAGCGCCACGGGTCCCCCTGCCATTGCGGTCTTCACGTCGTCACCCGCCGCTCCCGACGGCGCTTTGTCCTCCATAGACTCTTCCCTAATAATCTTCTCAATATTTGTGATCAATTCTTCGACTGGGGGACCCTCATCTGAACCTGTGTGTATATAATCACATGTTGTCTTTACCCATTTTAAACAGTGAAAGCCATTGCTATGTCTGAAAACTTACCGACACGTCGGCCGTTTTCTTCAACATCCTTGCTCGGCATCCTTAATTCACTTGATAACATAAAAAAAACTTTTGGTCAAAATAACAATAATATGTTTTCACCGTATTGGCAATTATAACAATTATAAAATAATGTTAAAATGACAGTGTATCATGCCTCCAGTTTAGCTTTTACATCTTCGGTTTGAAAAGTTGTTCGTGGTGTTCGTAGCTTCAAGCTTTCAAGCGGTGGTTGGTGTCTTGCTCCGATGTCTCTCGCGCTTAATAAACCCTGGGCTGTTGCGGTTTATGGCTCTGGACTCCGGGACAAATGTCGGGACAAATGTTCGGTGCCCCGGGGATTGTCTCGCTGTACCCATATTTGGAGTTTCCGTCGACGGGGTGAACTTGCATGCAATACCTCTCACTAGCTCCTACAGCTACTTAATTATTGTTACCTAAATGATTTACATCACGCTCGCACTACTTAAAATTTTCGTTACAACAAAAGTGAAGTTTATAGTCAATCTGTAGCCTCGCTACATAGTGGATGACTGCTAGCACTGTTGATTGTGGCCTATGTTTCATTAACAATCAAGCAGGCTGCATCTCAGTTACCATTGTCAACTTAACATGCTACTCCAGCACGCATCTCAAATCAAGCTTGTAGATGATATAAGCTGGTACTGTGGGGTCATCTTGTAGGCTGTCTGACATTTACTGAAAAATGTCTTTATTAAAATAACTAAGGCATTATTCTTTAAAGTTTTTTTATGTGTATTTGATGCGTGGTGCTAAATGCAGCTTACTAGTTCCTATAAAATGTAATTAAATAACTATGCCCACCTTCTTTAAAATGGCAAAAATATATCCTGAATTCTTACACACTTGCCTGATTCCGCAGTTCCTGCATCCCCCTACCCTTCCATGGTTTGTGAGATAAGAAAGCCTAATCATACTAATTTAAAATTATGCTATAACAAAACGATCTTTATGCATTTTAAGAAAAACGTAAACTATATATATATATATGTCTGGTGTTTTTGATTCAGTTTGATGATCAACCTCTAAAGGCCACCTCTTTAAATTTCTTAGCAAAATACCGAAATAACAGTTACTGCTAAACTGTTTTATTCCTTGTTTGAATCATCAGTGGCTATGCCCTGCTCATTTTCAAAGAGAGGTCTGTCACCTCTTGATTAAACTTTTGTGAAGCAATGCTAATTCTTGGCCGTTCCCAGTACCTTGTTAAAACTTCACACTTCTGCATTCCAAGGGGGCACCTTGCAACAGCTTATCAGTATCCTGTAATGTGTTGTAAAACAAAACTGTCACATATAATTTCAGCGTAAAACATGATGTCAGTGTTTTTACCATTACAAAATAATGCATTATTATATAAAATAGCACGTCGACAAGCACAACTAATGTTTTATCCCTTAAATTAAGATAACTAAGGCATTATTCTGCCAAATATTTAAAAATGTTTCGGTGTATGTTGATATATACCGCTCACTAGTTCCTACCGTTCTTGTTGCCTTATTGATTTAAAATTTCGATCCTTATGCATTTTAAGAAAAACGTAAACTATATATATATATATATGTCTGGTGTTTTTGATTCAGTTTGATGATCAACCTCTAAAGAGGCCACTTCTTTAAATTTCTTAGCAAAATACAACTAAATACGTCTTTTAAGTTATTTACTCGTTTTGATTACCTATCCGTTGGTGAAATTAGCTAAATGTTGCTGTGGTTTTTCGCGATGAGCTGCTCGCTCCGTTTGTTGCTACCGTTTTGAAATGGTTGTCTTACGAATCATTATTCTTTGTTTGATGCATGGTTTCGTGTAAACATCCGCGATTGTTTATGACTACACCATATGTCCAAAGTGGCCTGGGAGTGGAAAATTGATGTTAAAAACACATAGATTCATTCCCTAAAACTTATCGTCTAGGCTGTTCACGTTGAAAAGTGCTTCATTACTTTAAAAACATCACGTTTAAGGGGGCTTATTTGAAATAGCGTTCGCTCCGTTTGTTGTTACCATTTTGAAATGGTTGTCTTACGAATCATTATTCTTTGTTTGATGTACGGTTTCGGGAAAAACATTGGCGCTGGTTTATGACATTACGACAAATGGATAATAGCCTGGGAACGGGGGGCCAGCAAATGGATAATTGTCTTGTGAGCCGGTCTATCCTGAGGCAGGCGTCAACAGGTGCGTGGCCCCCGCTGTTTCATAGCCCCTGGTGTGAACCCCTTTAGCAAAATAAGAACAGTAGACAGCCCCACCTAGCGGTATGTGCTGAGGCCTTACCACACCCATGCTTCTAAATTTATGTTAAAAACACATAGATTCATTACCTAAAACTTATCGTCTAGGCTGTTCACATACATTGTATTAAACATTGCATTAAAACAGCACGTTCATGTTAAAGAGAATTATTTCTAGTTTAAAACTAGCAACAGGCCGTCTTTTAACCACCACCGCTTCTGGGGTAATGCCGTGTGCTCATTTTAACAAGGATTACCAGCGTTATTGTGTGATTCTTTTGTCAAAATGTTTATGGCGCTTTTACTTTATTATTCACATTGGTTGAAAAGTGCTTCATTACTTTAAAAAAACGTCACGTTTAAGGGAACTTATTTGAAATAGCGTTTGCTCCGTTTGTTGTTACCATTTTGAAATGGTTGTCTTACGAATCATTATTCTTTGTTTGATGCATGGTTTCGTGTAAACATCCGCGACTGTTTATGACTACACCATATGTCTAATAGCCTGGGAGCGGATGATTCTACCCCATGTTTGATTCTACCCCCATGTTTCCTCCGCAGGTGCGAACTCCCGTGCTATGCTTCACAGACACGTTTGATGTTGTAGCCCTTAAAAATAATATACCCATTGCATTATTCTAACATGGTATGTTGCTAAATACCGTTCACCAGTTCCTACAGCTATTAAATGTATTTAAATAAAATTGGTCATCTTGTTTAAAATAAAACTAACAAAATACAAGTAAATGCATCTAGGTTGCCATTTTTAACGTGTTTACGCCCCTCCCCTTCCCCCAGCGATCGACCATTTCACGCGGAAGTTTGAACAGGCCGGCCGCATGCCGGTGTTCTGCTCCGTTGCGGGATAATGGCCGCCTTGCTACACTGACGGAACCCAGAGCCGCTTTCGATGGATCTTCGCGTTTGGTGAAAATGCTTTTTCTCTTTTACATTGAAATAAACTGTTAAACTGATTACGGCTTTTCTCGTTTTTAAAAACTTGTGCTAAAATGTTTGCTGGTTAAATGTTTTCTTCAACCTAACACTGGTAAATATCGCTAAAAGTTTTTCTTCTTCTTCTTTAAACACGTTGGTTAAATGTAATGGGTTTAAAATGTTTGTGCTTGTTTCGCATTTGCTCTTTTGTGCTTGTTTCGCTCGGGGCATGTCTTTAGTTTAAAAGTTAAAGTTTGGGACTTGTGTAGTTTGTTTAAAATACGGTGTTTCGCTGGGGCATGTCTCTACTTGTTTCAATTCCGCCTGCTTTCCTTTCTTTCTTTTTAAATGTAACACTAAAGTTTTGCCCTAGCTTACGTTCATCCTGCTATATGTTTTATTATTCCTTAACAACGTTATTAAAAATAACACATTAAGAAAATACATGTAATGTATTTTTATTCTATTAAAGTTTAACAACCCCCCAAACCATACGACCCCCCTTTCGGCAACACGTGGCATAAGCATGTATGATACCATTTGGCCAAAACCCCCTCTCCCCCCCCGACCAATCAGAACAAAGGATACGCCCACATCCCTGGGTTTAAAATGTTTGTGCTTATTTCGCTCAGGTATGTCTTTACTTGTTTAAATTCCGTCTGCTTTTCTTTCTTTCTTTTAAAGAGTTAAAGTTTGGGACTTGTGTCGTTTGTGCTTAAAATACGGTGTTTCGCTCGGGGCATGTCTCTACTTGTTTAAATTCCGCCTGCTTTTCTTTCTTTCTTTTTAAATGTAACACTAAAGTTTTGCCCTAGGTTACGTTCATCCTGCCATATGTTTTATTATTCCTTAAAATGTAATTAAAAATAACACATTAATAAAATACATGTAATGTATTTTTATTCTATTAAAGTTTAACAACCCCCCAAACCATACGACCCCCCTATCGGCAACACGTGGCATAAGCATGTATGATACCATTTGGCCAAAACCCCCTCCCCCCCCGACCAATCAGAAGGATACGCCTACATCCTTATGACGCCTTATGACGTCATAGATGGGAGAGAGCTTTAAGCTCCGCCCAAACTGCCACATAACCTTTTTTGCTAACATATGTCCTCTCTTGGACCTGGATAAAAGAATTTGTTTATTTCCCTTTGGTACATAGAACAGTATGGACGATATAAAAGTTTTTAAATTGTCAGTAGTGTCATCAACAGAATGTGCATGATGTATAGATAGCCAGCATGTGGCTATCATGCATGTAGCTTTTATGTTGCAATCGTTCATGGTTTAGATGCATAGATAATAAAAGGGAACGTCTAGGAATAGGAAATAATTACTATATTTAGGGGATGTAGTTGAGGACCTGGTTAATGGGTGGGGGGTGAGTCCAGGGGCTCTGAACAGGAAGTGCACCAACACACCCATCAGTAGCTACCACTGGAGCAGCCAGGTTGGGTGTTTCCAATGCCTCAGAGGGCAATCATCAGGCAGACCTGTATCAACAGATAATAGCAGACTATGATGCTATACTGAAGAGATTATCTGAGGTTAGGAACCTAGCGCCCACACAAAATGCTTTACCCCCAGTACACTTAAAGTGTAGACTTACGTGATGCGTCTATTCTTACACAGTCGTTTCCATCAGCTCCCTCTCACAACATATTGTCTTATACACTCACCAACACACATAAACAAATCCCACAAATTACAGGGCAATACACCATGCAGCACGACTCAGTAAGCACCCCTATTATCTGTCCTGATGGCCTGGTCTCTATCAGAGACCTGTCGTTTCTCCACCGCAGGGAGTTCAGTGGCCTGTACTACGAAGCGGGGTTACTGGCTTATGGGGGTAACTTGGCGAGTAACTTGATGACGTGTGGTGTAACTTCGCGATTAACCGGTACTACGAAAGGTGGTTAGGTTTTACTCGAGGCATGCTGCTATGGCAATTTACGCTGCATCTCAAACCTGCTCTGAGCAGTTTATGTTCTTGGTTAAGTCGAGGTTTCTGCGTAAGCCAGCCCTATATAAGCACCACCCCTCCAACTACAATTTCTCTGAAGACAATGCCGGTGTACCTGGATGATCCATACGACATTAGTGCACGAATCGTGATGGACTCTCCCCGCAGGTTGAGGGTTTTTAGAGACTCGCAAATCTTTTGACAGCATCAATGTACAGGTATTTTTCCTCATAATATGCTTTTAGATCTGATATATGGGCTAGTAACTACACGTCTACCTTAGGTTCACCTTATCTTCACTTATTGGAGTCACATAAGGTGGTGGGTTGGAATTTGTTAGCTTCTTCTGTAACATTGATGATCTACTATTTTGATAGTTTTGCACTTTAAGGAAAAATTTGACAGGTTCACCGCGGTTCAGTTAGCCTCATATTGTCATGGGTCCGAACGGCACGGGAATGGGAACAGGCACGGAAGGACCACAGCGGGAGGCCGACCCTGACACATATTCGATATTCAGTTTTCTGGCCTTAATAACTTTAACTTAAGTAAGGTGGGGCGTTTTAATGACAGAATCGTGATGTCCAGTACACAGACAATGATGCACACTGACTATTTTTGCTCTTCAACCCATTTCGTGATTTTTGCAAAATCATGTTAATAGCTTATATAATAGGTCCTTTTAGCTGTAATGACATGGTGGTTTAACATTTTGGGCTCATGCACACTCCATAGGACATGCTTGCCTCATTTTGTTTCACAGCTATTCACCCTTTACTGCATTGCCCCAATGGCATATATTATGGATACAATGTAATAATTAATTGTTAGAGAGCAAGAGGTGTGCATTGTTCTCTGTTGTCCACTGATCAAAGCATACTTCAATAGATAGGCCTGTCTTATCTAGTTTTCAAGTTATTAACCCATTCATGTATTGTCCCATTGCACATTATACGGATATATTGGAACATTCAAAAATCAATTAAAATTTGTATGTAAAGCAATATTGGTGTCATGATCAGGACGCGAAGCAGGCGACAGAAGCTGTGCATATGAATCAAAAGGGGTTTATTCGTGGGGAACTCCAACACAAAGACACGTAACGTAAATGACAGACCTAGGGAAACAGACTTGAACGCAGACTAAATACACAGGACAAGCAGAGAATAACAGGCAACAGGTGATACCAATCAGGAGGTAACGAGGGGGGGCGTGGCACACACAAGGATCGGACGAGCTGGGCGTGACACTTGGAAACAAAGGGGTGTGCAACAGTTGCAATGAGCCCAAAATGCTAAATCACCATGGTAAACAGGAACTGCGGAATCAGGCAAGAGTGTAAGAATTTAGGATATATTTTTGTTATTTTAAAGAAGGTGTACATTATTATTTAATTACACTTAATAGGAACTAGCAAGCTGCATTTAGCATCATGCAGCAAATACACATTAAAAACTTTAAAGAATAATGCCTTAAAGAATAATGCCTTAGTTGTTTTAATGAAGACATTCTTCAGTAAATGTCAGACTTCCTAAAAGGTGTCCCCACGGCCCCTGCTTATATCATCTACAAGCTTGATCTGAGATGCTTGCTGGACTACCATGTTAAGTTGACAATGCACTATGCAGTGAGACTAGAGAGTGACTATAGCACCCCATTTAACCGCTGGTCCTTGTTTTTTTTTTTTTAAAAACTTTGACAGAATAAAGACTTTGTTATTTTAAGAGGAGTTTGACCTATGTTGATGTCCTGCTCAATGGTTTTGAATATGTCTGTCCAGAACTCAGATAATCGAAGGCAGAGCCAAAACATAGTTCTATCTCGTGTAATCCTCTTTGGTATTCCACCATTTGATACCATGCCCCCCCTTACTGGCTAGGCATCTCATCCTTTTAAAATGGAGACATGCCAGCCCCCCCAACATATGACACCACATGACCCCTCCCGTGACACCAGTCCCAGTCCCCGAGGAGGTCCCAGACTGTTGGACCACCGCTCCTTCCACCTTGGAGGAGGAGGGGCTCGAGTGGGACCCCTCGGGGACCTCCCTGATGGCCCCACTGGACCCCTCTAGGGGACTGACCCCTCCATTGGCTCCTGCTCGGCGGTCGCCTGTGGGTCCCTTCCGACTTCCTCCTTGACTCCTCTGCTTGTCCCTCGGCCTGTCTCCTCGTCCCCTTTGTGGTCCCCTCCAGCTCCGGCCTCTCGGTCGCCTGTGGCCCCTCCGGCTGCCGCCCATCGCCCGCTGTGGCTCCCTCGGGCTCCCCGTTGTCCCTTGGCCTTTCCCGTCTGGCCTCCCATGTTTCCTCCTCGTCCCTCTATGCCTCCCTTGTTTGCACCTCGTCCCTCCTGTCTCAGCTCCTCATCCCCCTGTGGTTCCTCCGTTCACTCGTCCTTTTGTTCCTCTATTCTGTTTCCCCAGGGTCTCCCCTTCTGATTTGTCTGTCTGCCTTTCCTGTCCTCTGTCAGGTGTTGTCTTACTACCTGTCCCTGTGCCATAAGGGAGATATGTACCGTAAGTTTCGTGTACGTGCCATAAGTGTTACGTGCCGTAAGTTCGGGAGGATACCCTACAGGTTCTTTAGACGTCCTGCCCAATCGCCCATTCGTTAGCCGCTCTTTCGACTCCGCCTTTTGGACCTGGCCCCGCCTCCCTCGCCTTCGGAGCAGCTTCCGGTTTGCCGTCAGAAGAGGCCGCCGCTTCATCACTTCATGTGCTCACTGCTTGCTTCTCGCCTGTTAGCTCGCTCTTCATTCGCTTTGCTTTTGTATGATTGCTCGTGTATAACTATTTTGTTCCTGGTTTTCGACTCTTGCCTCATCCCTTTTTGAACTTTAGCCCTGGTTTTGACTGCTTGCTTTGTTTTTGAACTTTCGCCGGTACTTCGAATTCGCCTCTTTGATCTCCCCTCTGGATACCTTCGCTTCGGCTATGTGTTTGCATGTTTCACTAGGTGTGTGTAAGGAGTGTCTGCCTATTTTGTTAAACGTGGGGATTACTGTTAGTTTGATTAAGGAGTTAGGCTTAGGCATTGTTGTTTCATTTTACCCTTTTTGTGTTCACTTAGGATTAGCTTAGCTTGGGGTTGTATTCGGTAGATTCAATTCAATTTTATTTATATAGCGCATTATCACAACATTACATTGTCTCAATGCGCTTTACATTTCTGCCTCGTAAGGACCCCCCATTGAGTAAGCCAAAGGCAACGGTGGCAAGGAAAAACTCCCTAAGAGGAAGAAACCTTGGGAGGAACCAGACCCAAAGGGGGAGCCCATCCTCCAGGGGCCGGCAGATGGGTCAAACAAACAAGATGAAATGACTAAGCTAATACAGACAAGATGAAATGACTAAGCTAATACAGGGGTTGAAATATATGTCTCAATGCAGCGGCCGACCGGTGCAGGCACGTGGTGCTTGATGCACGATGGCAGGATTAATAGACACACAGCCGCAGGATGGATGGCGAGGCATCGTGTTGAGCCAAGGGCAGGCAGGTTGGAGGGTAGTTGCCGGAGGTGGAGGTAGTTGTCTTGCAGGCCGCAGAAGCATAAACTCTTCAACGACATTGTGCTCCATGGAGCACACCCCAGAAGGGGTGAGGGAGGAAGTAAGAATAATTGTGTATTAGCCAGAGTTGAGGAAACCAGAGGCAGTGCAAGCAAAATGATCGAGTGCAATATTCGTCTAGGCTCCGGCAGATCTGAGTATAGCAGCATGAGAAAGAGGGAGAGACAGGCGGGAACACAGGCATGGGGACTCCCTGAACATCAGCACTCTAGTGTAGAGCTAGAGTGACAGCACTGACGCCTCAGTTTATCCAAAGTCAATGACACCGATCCCCACCCAGCTCATCACCTCATACTGTTAGTCTGACTGGGAGTGAGGGACTAGCTGGAACCAGAACTAGGTTTCCTATACGCTAAGCTATACAAGTGCGTTTTTAATCTAGACTTGAAAAGCGAGAGTGTGCCTGAATCCCGCACATCCGCCAGGAGACCATTCCACAGCTGTGGAGCTCTGTAAGAGAATGCTCTGCAGCCTGCCGTAGCCCTGTCTACTTTAGGAACTAATAGATATCCTGCTCCTTGTGAACGAAGCAGGCGAGAAGGGTTGTAAGGGACCAGAAGATCATTGAGATATTGTGGTGCAAGGCCATTCAGAGTTTTGTAAGTCAATAGTAATAATTTGTAGTCAATCCTAAACTTGACCGGTAGCCAGTGCAGGGAAGACAGGATAGGGCTAATGTGATCAAATTTTTTAGTTTTTGTTAGAACTCTGGCAGCTGCATTTTGTACTAACTGAAGTTTATGTAGGGATCCAGATGGACAACCCGAAAGGAGGGCATTGCAGTAGTCCAATCTAGAAGTTATAAAGGCATGTATTAGTTTTTCTGCATCTTGAAAGGACAGCAACTTCCGAAGCTTGGCTATGTTCCGTAGATGATAAAATGCCGTACTGGTAATGCTATTTATGTGAGCACTGAAGCAGAGGTCGGAGTCTACCAGGACACCAAGATTTCTGACCACTGTTTTAAATTGAGTAGGGAGGCCGCTAGGGTTGGGGTTTACAAACTTATTGCGGGCCTCCTTAGGACCGATTAAAAGAACCTCAGTTTTTTCAGTATTTAACATGAGGAAATTCCTTGCCATCCAACAACGGATGTCTAGCAGACAGTCGGCTAAAGAAGAGAGCTGGGATGCGTCACTAGGTTTAACAGATATATACAACTGTGTATCATCAGCATAACAATGAAAATTAACACTGTAATTTCAATTTTGTTACCAAGCGGTAGCATATATAGATTGAACAGTAGGGGGCCCAGCACTGATCCCTGCGGGACACCATATCTTACTTTAGTGGCTATGGATGACTCATTGTTTACATGGACAAACTGGTAACGATCAGTTAAATACGAACGAAACCACAGTAGTGCTGTCCCTTTAATGCCAATCAATGTTTCCAACCGGTCCAAAAGAATATTATGGTCTACAGTATCGAATGCTGCAGTTAGATCCAGTAAGAATAATAGCGATATACAGCCACGGTCGGAAGCCATAAGCAAGTCGTTTATCACTTTGACTAAGGCCGTTTCTGTGCTATGATTGGGTCTGAAACCAGACTGATATAGCTCGTTAGCATTATTATCTTGAAGAAAGGAGGACAGCTGGTGAGCAACAACTTTCTCAAGAATTTTAGAAATGAAGGGAAGATTTGAGATGGGTCTATAGTTTCCTAAGTCACTAGGTTCAAGATTTGGTTTCTTTAGGATAGGTCTAATAACAGCCATTTTAAAAGATTTAGGAACATATCCAAGACTAAGAGATGAGTTTAACAAGTTTAACAATGTAGTGCTAATCAGTGGTGCAATTTCCTTAAGTAGATTGGTGGGTATTGGGTCAACAAGGCTAGTAGTGGGTTTGCAAGAGGAAATTAACTGAAGGAGTTCTGTCTGCACTACAGGAGTGAAACATTCAAAGATGTTATCATTAGTACTAATAACACTAGCACTAGCAGAGGATTGGTGGTTGTGTGCAACCGTGGGCGTGCTCGTGATGGTATGTCTAATCGTGGTTATTTTATTATTAAAAAACGCAATAAAGGCATCACTACCAAGAGCTTCTGGGACTTCTGAGTTTAACATTGAACGATTCTTTGTTAACCTAGATACAGTTTCAAATAGGAATTTAGGATTGGTTTTGTTATTTTCTATTAGTTTAGAGAGATACATAGACCTAGCAGTCATTAGTGCATGTCTATACTTAGACAGGCTCTCTTTCCAGGCAAATCTAAAAACTTCTAATTTTGTTGACCGCCATTTGCGTTCTAGCTTTCGTGAAGCTTGTTTAAGTTCACGTGTACGGTTAGAGTACCAGGGGGCAGGTTTCTTATCTCTATGTTTTATTTTCTTGAGTGGTGCTACATGATCAAGAGTGGTACGAAATGATTCTACCATGTTCACGGTTACCTGTTCAAGTTCATTTACACATGACACTTCAGAGGTTAGGTTAAAGGACTGTGGGAGCTGTTCCAGAAAAGTTGCAGCGGATAATGGTTACTCTTTCTCCAGAATTCACAATTTGGTGACGTGTTTCCTGTTTGCTGTTTCCTGCGTGAGCGAGACTGGTTGCTACCGCGCGAACTTTTAAACCATAACTATAACCCAAATAATACTTAGAGTTAGAATTAAGCAATCGGATAAATCTTGGCAAGCTTAATAGTCTCCTGATAATCTTCCAAATCCACGATGGATTAATCGCCTCTGCCTCCGGAGTTTTTCCCTGCTAAACGTAAGTATATCGCTATGGCTCCTGTCGTTTGCTCCGAGTGCAGTATGTTTAGTTATTCTTCTCCCGTCATTAGCGGTACGTTTGTCTGCGATAAGTGTAAGCTAGTTGCCAGGCTGACGGAGAAGATCGCAGACTTAGAGGGACGCATCCGGACATTACGGGAGATTCAGGAGAGTGAGAGTTTTATTGACACAGTGTTAGCAGCTCTGGATATGTCCGCTATAGTGAGCCAGTCTCCCCCCGCTCCGGCAGCAGGGCCTTCGCAGCAAGGCGAGTGGGTGACGACCCGGCGGCATAGCCGTAAGTCCAAACAGGACTCACACCGGCACCATTCACCCATTCGCGTTTCCAACAGGTTCTCCCCACTCAGTGAAACACCCACTGAGCCGCCTGTTGAAAGCACTCTGGTAATCGGCGATTCTATGCTAAGAAACGTGAGAGTAGCGACTCCAGCGGCCGTAGTTAATTGTCTCCCTGGTGCCAGAGCGACCGACATCTTATCAAACTTAAAAGTGCTGGCTAAGAGTAAACGTAAGTATTCGCATATTATTATCCACGTCGGCACAAATGATGTCCGATTGAGGCAATCGGAGATCACTAAAGCAAATTTCATAGCGGTGTGCAGCCTTGCGAGGAAGATGTCCGCGTCATTAACATGCTCTGGCCCTATCCCTGCTAGACGTGGCGACAAAATGTACAGCAGATTATCGTCGCTGCATCGCTGGCTGTCGGAATGGTGCCCGATAAATGGTGTGGGTTATATAGACCATTGGCGGACATTCTGGGGTAGGCCTTGGCTTTTGAAGAGGGACGGTATTCACCCCACGTGGGCTGGTGCCGATCTCCTGTCAAAAAGCATAGCTCACAGTCTTAGGGCAGATTGCTGACTAACCAGAGCCAAGCCAAGGCGGCAGGCAAAACGGCTTAACCGACCGCCTGCTAGTCGCTTAGAGTCGTCACCCAGGCTTCATATTATTGAGACTGTGTCTGTTCCCCGCGGTTTTAATCGTGGGGGGTCATTCCATCGTAGTTCGTGTTTTTCAAACCTTAGAGAAATTAGACCTATTTCAACTCTGGATAGTAGGTGTAATGCAAACCTAGAACTTGGACTCCTGAACATTAGATCGCTGGCTCCTAAGACATTGCTCGTAAATGAAATCATTACTGATTCTAATCTTAGTGCCCTATGTCTTACTGAGACTTGGCTAAAACCAAATGAGTTCTTGGCACTAAATGAATCCACTCCAGCTGAGTATAGCTATAAGCATACTCCTCGACCCGATCGCAAAGGTGGCGGAGTTGCTGCAATATTTAAGACCGACCTAGGAGTGCGTGAAAATACTGGTTATAGCTTTAGTACGTTTGAATTTATTATTCTAAATCTTGCAAGCACATCTAAGTGTAGTTCTACACCTCCAATCACCATTGCCATTGTGTATAGACCGCCAGGCCCCTATAGCAATTTCCTTAAGGAATTTGCAGATTTCTTAACAAGCTTGGTGGTTACTACCGACAAGGCCTTGATTGTTGGTGATTTTAATATCCATATGGAAAATGAAAGTGATCCAGTAACAAAAGCATTTACTGCCATTCTTGACTCTGTCGGTGTACATCAGAATGTAACTGGGCCAACTCATGCCTGTAACCACACCCTAGACTTGATTCTTAGTCATGGTGTCCTGGTAGAACACATATCAATTATCCCTCAGAATCCTCTACTGTCAGATCATTACCTTTTAACATTTCAAATACAACATAACTCCCCTAAGGCCCCAGACCAGAGGTACGATACTAGACATTCCATAGCCTCATTATCCGCTGCAACTTTTCTGGAACAGCTCCCACAATCCTTTAACCTAACCTCTGAAGTGTCATGTGTAAATGAACTTGAACAGGTAACCGTGAACATGGTAGAATCATTTCGTACCACTCTTGATCATGTAGCACCACTCAAGAAAATATAACATAGAGATAAGAAACCTGCCCCCTGGTACTCTAACCATACACGTGAACTTAAACAAGCTTCACGAAAGCTAGAACGCAAATGGCGGTCAACAAAATTAGAAGTTTTTAGATTTGCCTGGAAAGAGAGCCAGTCTAAGTATAGACATGCACTAATGACTGCTAGGTCTATGTGTTTTTGTTTGTTTCTTTTGCCTTTGTCACTCCTGACGTTCGTTACACCCAGTGTTTGTAAAGTGTCTGAAAAACTATTAAAAAAACAATAAAAATACCCCCGTTGTGTCCGATGTTTCCTTCTCCTAGCCCTGGTTGTCTTGTCCTTCCCAATCCCTCCTTCCCTTTCACTTTGTTAAGCTCCAACCCTAGACTGGAGTGTAACAAAATTGGAGGCTCGTCCTGTCCTTTTTTCATTTTCGTGCTTTTCTGTCGGATTTTTTTTTGTGTGGGGGGATATTGTAGCCGTAGTAGTATTAGTGATGGCCCAGTTCGATCTCATCGTTTTTACCCTTCACCCCACACTTGAACAATTCGATGAGTGCTGTAAGGATGATCTGCTGAAAATTGCAGAGTTCTTTAATGTTGTGGTTCCCGCTGAGGCTTCTAAGCGGGTTATTAAGCAGATTCTGCTTGACCAACTGATTTGGCAAGGTATTCTGCCTGAGTTGGGTGTTGCTGCCACCCCAGTTTGGTTGTCTGCTGTAGCAGAGGCCAGCGGTGACAATCTAGGGATTGGACAGCACATGGATCTTGGAGACCCTCACTAAACCAGGGAGGACCATTTGCTTACAATCAAGCTATGGGAGCTTGACCTGGAGATTAAATGGCAGGAGTACCAGGCTCAGCTTCTCCGTCTCTGGGCTGTGGAAGTTGAGGCTGATAAAGAGCTGGAGTTACGGCGGTTGAACATTGGTGAACAAAAACCTGTGCCTCTTCCGCGTAAGGTACCCACACCAGGTACGACTCCACAAGCAGGCTGATGCCCCAGACGCTCCTCGGCCTAGGCCCCATTCTCCCTTGAGTTTGCCTGTCTCCCCAGAAATTGGTAAGTCGAGCTTTGATGTGAACCGATACATTGGTCTTGTTCCTGTGTTTCGGGAAAATGAGGTAGACGCCTACTTTTCCAGTTTCGAGTGCATTGCTTTGACGTTGAACTGGACCAAACATCTTTGGTCGTTGTTACTGCAATGCAAACTAGTGGGTAAGGCACAGGAGGTTTGTTCTGCTCTTGCGTTCGGGCAGAGCCTCGATTAAGATACCGTAAAGGCTACTGTGCTTACGGCATATGAATTAGCACCGGAGGCTTATCGACAGAATTTTAGGAAGCTCAGTAAATCCGTCAGTCAAATACACATGGAGTTTGCACGCAAGAAAGCGGTACTATTTGATGAATGGTGCAGCACAAGCAGGATTTCCGATTTCGACCAGCTGAAAGAGCTGTTACTCTTAGAGGAATTCAAAAACTGTATTCCTGACCGAATTGGAGTCTATTTGAATGGTTGCTTCTTTAACTGAAGCTGCCACCCTCGGTGATGAGTTCATACTGGCTCATAAAGTTGTGTTTACCCTGACTCCTCTACCTCGTAAAATTCACCTCATCTGGTTGTGGCTTCTCCCTCGTCAGCACCGTCTCCACCACCCATGGAGAAACGCGAATGCTTTTATTGCCATGAAGTGGGTCATATTATATCAGTTTGTCCTGCGCTAAAGCGCAAGGAAGCTCGTGCAGCAACCAGAAAGGTGAATGTTACTGCCTGCCCCAACAGCTCTTCACCCTCCTCTGGTATTGACGCTGCTTTTGAACCTTTTGTATTCGCTGGTTCTGTTTCGCTTAGTGAGACTGAGACTCGGCACCCTGTAACTATCCTGCGGGATATGGGAGCCGCTTCTTAGTGGAAGGGGTTATTCCCCTGTGTAATGAGACATACTGTGGTAACGATGTGTTAGTACAGGGTATTGACTTGTGTGTGGCTGGTGTTCCTCTGCACACGGTGAATTTGTGTACTTCCGACTTTTTGGGATATGTGCATGTTGCGGTTAAGCCTCAGTTACCTGTCCCAGGTATTACATTTATCCTTGGGAATTATATAGCAGGAAAGAGAATCGTTACCTTACCCAAGGTAGTTCTGTACCCTGTGATCGTTGATGATGACGTAGCAGTGGATTTGCCCCAAGTATTCCCTGCTTGCGTGCTTACGTGGGCCCAGTGGCGCTAGCTCGCCGATATCGACCTCGCAGACATGTTTATGTCTAGACCAGTGATAAAGAAACCTTTGGAAACTGAGTCTATGACCCCGGTTCACGATAACCCTATTGTCTCCCCTGAAGTTCCCTCCACTAGGGATGCACTGATCTCGGCACAGAAAGAGGACCCCTCCTTGGAAACCTGTCATTCCTCTGCTATGGACAAGCCTGATGTGAAGAAGCATCCCACCGCGTACTACTTCCGCGATCAGGTTTTGATGCGACAGTGGTCCCCACCAGACTCACCTTTTGAGTGGGCTATGGTGTTCCAGGTGGTAGTACCGTGATTATGTGTTGTCCTTAGCTCATGATCACCCATGTGCAGGTCACCTTGGTATTCGAAAGACCTTGTCCCATGTTTTGAAATATTTATTTTGGCCAGGTATAACTTCAGATCTGAAACGGTATTGTAAGTCTTGCCATGTGATAATAGACTGTGTCGATCCGTTACCCAAAACTCGTTTGGGCAACTGCTAGTTGTTTACCTTGATGTGTGCTGCAACATGTTATCCTGAAGTTATTCCCATACATAGCCTTCGAACCCCGGTGATAATCAAAAACTTGATTAAATTCTTCACTACTTTTGGGCTCCCTAAGTATGTACAATCAGATCAGGGAACCAATTTCACATCTAAACTTTTTGCTCAGGTAATTCATGAATTGGGAGTTTGTCATGCCGTTTCCAGTGCCTACCACCCAGAAACTCAGGGTGTGCTGAAAAGGTTCTACCAAACATTTAAGAATATGCTTTGCACATTTTGTTTAGACGCTGGAAATGAATGGGATGAGGGGGTGCCTCTCCTCCTTTTTGCTATCTGTGATACGGTGCAGGAGTCTACTGCACTACTACTACACTAGTCCGGCTGAACTAGAAGGTACTGCAAGAGCAGTGGTTGTCTCCCTGGGTATCTCCTTCGTTAGTGCTCTCTGTGAGCACATGTTGGCAGTCAGGGAGCTAGCCCGGAGGTCCCTGGCTGCCTCACGGGATAAAATGAAAACCCGCTTTGATAAATCCACACAAACCCGTTCTTTTCAAGTTGGTGATCATGTTCTTGTCCTTCTGCCCCTCACTGGTTTTTCTCTTTGCGCCCATTTTTTCCGGCCCATACGTCATACAGTCGAAACTAAGCTCCATTAATTATGTATGTCCCGTGTTCCCAGTTTCGTCTCGTCCTTCACCTCCACTGAGACACGCCCGGAGTGCGGGTTCTGTAATTACCTGCTCGTCTGATCCTCCTGTGTGCCACGCCTCCATTGTTACCTCATGTGAATTCCTGATTGTTCTCAGCTGTTCTGCATTTCTGTCTCTTAGTCCTTTGTATTTAGTCTGCGTTCAAGTCAGTCTACTCAAGTCCAGTCATTGAAGTGTTGTGAAGTGTTTTTCGTGTTTATGTGCTTTGCTCGCATTAAAACTTCTGTCTGCCTGACTCTGATTCCCCACTCCCGGCTCGCTTGCCCTGAGCATGGACGTGACAGCTTGTAGATGATATAAGCAGGGGCCATGGGGACACCTTGTAGGAAGTCTGACATTTACTGAAGAATGTCTTTATTAAAACAACTAAGGCATTTTTATTTAAAGTTTTTAATGTGTATTTGCTGCATGATGCTAAATGCAGCTTACTAGTTCCTGTCATGGATCCCCGACTGACGTCACGAAGATCACGCCTCTGGGGATTCCTTGATCCTACCTTTCCCGTTTTAACGAGCTGTCAGCTCTACGCCGCTATACCGGGTTGTCCGGTTTCTCCGGTCCTCTTTTGCATCCACCTACCGCAAGCTGTTGCATTTCATTTCTAGATTAGGGAGACTATTTTAGCCATCGGATCTTGCAGCCTGATGCGAGATCTTCAAGAATTATTCCTGAGTTCGAGTGTTTTTTCTGGTTTTGTCTCTCCGTGTTCTCTGACCGTTGTTCTGCCGTTTTGACCCCGAGTTTTTGTCCAGCCCCTTTGATGCCCGACGTGAATCGCTTGACCTCCACCTGTACCCCGACTACGAGACCTGCCCAGCCCCCAAGACCGACTCCATACATCGCCCGACCCCAGCCTGTCCCACGACTACAATCCAGCCTGCTCCTTTTGTTTATTCTGAGCGATACGTTTGCCAGTAACCTTCTAATCTTCAGACAGCTTTCACTTTATTTATTAAAGTCACTTGCACCTGATTCCGCAACAGCGTCCTCTTTACCCCTACCTAATCCATCACAGAAAGATCTCGCCAGAGGAAGATGGACCCAGCGGATCAGGTGAGCGTCCAGCAGCTGGCTGAGGCTCTGGCCAGACAAGGCACCCTTCTGAGTCATCAGCAGACGGACATCGGAGCTGTGGGGGACTCCTTGGATTCCCTCCATGCGGGCATGACAGCGCTGGCAACGGAGGTACAGTGCATTCAGGATACGCGACCCACCGCTCCGCCGATCGCTTCTAGCGAGCCTCGTATTCAGCCCCCTGGTCAATATAATGGGGAGCCGGGTTCGTGTCGGGCATTCTTGTCACAGTGCTCCCTCGCCTTCAAGTTGCAGCCCTTCGCGTTCCCTTCGGAGCACTCTAAACTGGCTTACATAATCATGGCTCTGATCGGCTCTGCGAGAGAGTGGGCAACTGCTGCCTGGGACGCCGGCGCTTCGTTTTGTAACTCTCATGCCCGGTTTCAGGAGGAAATGAAGCACATCTTCGACCGTTCGAAGCATGGAAGAGAGGCAGCACGTGAAATTATGCAGCTTTGCCAGGGTCATCGCACGGTATCTGACTATACTATTCAGTTCCAGACCCTTGCGATGTCCTGCGGCTGGGATTCGCAGGCTTTATTCAATGCCTATTATAACGGGCTGGCAGAGGACATAAAGGACGAACTCACCACGCGGGAACTTCCTGAATCTCTGTCTGCACTGACTGATGTAGCCCTAAGGGTGGACATGCGGATTCGGCAGCGTCGCAGAGAGAGACGCCGACCGGAGGAGGTACCACGCACCTCGTTCCCCAGCACTGTTTACCCCTTAGACGCCGGACCAGAGCTGATGCAGGTTGATCGGACCCGCCTTTCTCCAGCCGAACAACAACGGCGCCTTACTGCCAGGGCATGTTTGTACTGTGGACAGGCTGGTCATTTTATTGCCCAGTGCCCAGTAAAAGGGCGCACCCACCAGTAGGGAAGAGGGTACTGGTGGGTGTGGTTCCGGTTAATTCCTCTTCTGTGCAGCGGACGTTTCTCACAGCAGCATTAACATGGGGGTCCTCCCAGCAGTCTCTGGCCGTCCTAATCGATTCCAGGGCAGATGAGAGCTTCATCGATTCTACACTGGCTCAACAGTGGGGAATCCCCACCACCCGCGTCCAGGCAACACAGACAGCTTACGCTCTGGACGGAAGGAGAATGGCAACCATCTCCCAGGTTACTGTTCCGGTGAGTCTGTTAATAGGGGGAGCTCATGTTGAGACCCTTTCTTTGTATCTGATCAACTCACCCCAGGCACCCCTGGTGTTGGGGCATCCTTGGCTTGTCCGGCATAACCCTCACATCGACTGGGAGAGGGGCACAATAATTGCCTGGAGTCCGTTTTGTTTTTCCCAGTGTCTGCATGCTAGTCAACCACTAGAGGTCCCCACACAGGATGAGTTCCCGGATCTGTCAGGTGTTCCGGCAGAGTACCACGATCTGAAGCATGCTTTCAGTAAGTCCCAGGCTGCTTCTCTTCCGCCGCATCGGCCTTATGATTGTGCGATTGATCTGCTACCTGGAACCTCCCCTCCCAGGGGTCGCCTCTATTCTCTTTCGGGCCCCGAAAGAAGGGCAATGGAGGAGTATGTTAACAGAGGTTTGGCTACAGGCATTATCCGTCCTTCTTCTTCTCCTGCTGGGGCTGGTTTCTTTTTTGTTGATAAGAAGGACGGCTCTCTTCGTCCATGCATTGACTATAGGGGTCTAAATGAGATCACCATTAGGAATCGTTACCCACTGCCTTTGCTGTCCTCGGTCCTAGACCTTCTCCAGGGAACCAAGGTCTTTACTAAATTGGATCTCCGTAATGCCTACCACTTGGTGAGGATCCGGGAGGGAGATGAATGGAAGACAACCTTCAACACCCCTACTGGTCACTATGAGTATCTCGTGATGCCTTTTGGGCTAACTAATGCTCCGGCAGTGTTCCAGGCCTTGATTAACGATGTCCTTCGGGATATGCTGAATAAGTACGTCTTCGTATATCTAGACGACATCTTGATTTTCTCGCGGAGTGAGCAGGAGCACGTTCAGCATGTTCGGGCTGTTCTTCAGCGCCTGCTGTCCCATAGATTATTTCTCAAGGCCGAGAAATGCGAGTTCCATAGACATACTATTTCCTTCTTGGGATTCATCCTTGCTGAGGGTTCCATCCAGATGGATCCAGAGAAGGTCAGAGCTGTGGCCGAGTGGCCACAGCCTAAGTCTCGGAAGGATTTACAACGTTTTCTGGGTTTTGCAAATTTTTATCGCCGTTTTATCCGTGGTTATAGCTCTGTAGCCGCACCTCTTACGGCTTTGACCTCTACTAAAGTCTTGTTTCAGTGGACTGATGTGGCCCAGAGAGCTTTTGCTGACCTTCGTGACTGTTTCACCTCTGCTCCAGTGTTACAGGTGCCTGACCTATCACGGCAGTTCTTAGTGGAGGTTGATGCCTCAGGAACCGGGGTTGGGGCAGTGCTATCCCAACGCTCCTCGATGGACAACAAACAGCATCCCTGTGCTTTTTTTTCCCGGAAGCTCACTCCTGCTGAAAGGAACTACAATATAGGGGACCGGGAGTTGCTTACCATCAAGCTCGCATTGGAGGAATGGAGACAGTGGTTAGAGGGTACCTCTGACCCTTTTTTAATCCTGACCGACCATAAGAACCTGGAGTACCTGCGGTCCGCTCGACGGCTCAACGCTCGCCAAGCTAGGTGGTCCATGTTTTTTAACCGTTTCAACTATCTGATCACCTACAGGCCCGGCACCAAGAACGGCAAGCCAGATGCCCTGTCCCGTCAACACGAAATAGGTGAGGTGGAGGAGAAGCCCAGTCTTGTTCTGCCAACCGCATGTTTCATTGGAGCTGTCACGTGGGGCATTGAGGAGGCAGTCCGGGCAGTCCAACCTCTCATCAGATCACCAGAGGGGTGCCCTTCTACGTGTTTATTCGTACCGAAGTTCTTGCGCTCCCAGGTACTTCAGTGGGGACATTCCTCTCTCCTGGCCTGCCATCCAGGGGTCCAACGCACTCGGGCTCTACTTGGGCAAAGGTTTTGGTGGCCTTCCATGCTCCGGGATATTCGTAGTTTCGTGGCCCTGTGTGAGACCTGTGCCCGGAGTAAGAACCCCTCACGAGCTCCGACTGGGTTCTTGCTACCTCTTCCCGTTCCTAGACGTCCCTGGTCTCATGTGGCGGTGGATTTTGTGACCGGTCTTCCCCCCTCCCGGGGATACACAGGGGTCCTTAGGGTTGTGGACCGGTTCTCTAAGGCAGCCCATTTCATACCCATTCCTAGCTTGCCATCCGCCAAGGAGACAGCGCAACTATTGATCGAGCACGTTTTTCAGCTCCATGGATTGCCTTTGGATATCGTGTCCGACAGAGGCCCACAGTTTGTGTCCCGTTTTTGGAGGGGGTTTTGCAGGCTTCTTGGGGCCACAGCGAGTCTGTCCTCTGGTTTCCACCCCCAGTCCAATGGGCAGACGGAACGCCCATAACTCATTACCAGTTTCCTCTACGGGTCTTTCTCCCTTCCAATCCTGCCTAGGATACCAACCCCCTCTGATTCAAGATTCAAGATTCAAAGCGTTTATTATCATATGTACAGAAAAGTAGTATTTCTCAGTACAATGAAATTCTTACTTTGCTGTCCACTCACAAATGCCAGGTTAAATTAAATTAAAGTACAAAAGAGCATACTTGAGAAAAATAGTGCAAAAAGAGCTTAAAGTGCAAAGTGACCTGTTGTGCAAATGAGGTAGGTCATGATATGCAAAGTGATCTGTTATGTAATTGAGGTAGGTCGTCTATTTAGGAGTCTGATTGTAGTGGGGAAGAAAGAGTTGTTTAGCCGGGATGTTCTAAATTTCACACTTCTGAACCTTCGTCCCGAGGGCAGGAGTGTGAACAGTCCGTGTTGGGGGTGTGTCGGGTCTTTGAGGATGGAGGCAGCTCTCCTCAGTGCTCTGCGATGGTAAATGCTCTGCAAAGAGGGCAGTGGAGTCCTAATGATCTTCTCCGCAGTTGTTATCACTCTCTGCAGGCGTTTGCGGTCCATAGCAGTTGTGCTGCCATACCATGCGGTGATACAGCTGGTCAGTGTGCTCTCCACAATGCAGCTGTAGAAATTGCTGAGGATCTTGCGTGACATGCCAAACTTCCTCAGCCTCCTCAGGAAATACAGCCACTGTTGAGCTTTCTTGACCAGCTGTGTGGTGTTCAGTGTCCAGGTGAGGTCCTCACAGATGTAGATACCCAGGTATTTAAAGCTGCTCACCCTCTCCACTTCAAGCTCCCGGATAAACAGTGGCAGGCGGGGGCTCCTCGTCTTCCCCATGTCCACTATCATTTCCTTTGTTTTGTCAGTGTTGAGGGTGAGGTTATTGTCCTCACACCATGATACCAGGCCGGCCACCTCTCTCCTGTAAGCCGTTTCGTCCCCTCCAGTGATGCGACCGATCACTGCAGTGTCATCCGCGAACTTCAGGATGATGTTGTCCTTACTGCTGGCGACACAGTCGTGGGTGAACAGGGTGTAGAGGATGGGGCTGAGGACACAGCCCTGCGGGACGCCAGTGTTTGTAATAATGCTGGCTGAAGTCCTGTTGCCAATCCTGACAGATTGAGGTCTGCCAGTCAAAAAGTCCTGTAGCCAGTCACAGAGGGTGGGGTGCAGGCCGAGCGTGGTCAGTTTGTGGGTGAGTTTGTGGGGTATGACTGTGTTAAAGGCAGAGCTGTAATCAACAAAAAGTACCCTAATGTAGGAGTCTTTGTTTTCCAGGTGGGAGAGGAAGTAATGAAGGACAGCAGCGATAGCGTCTGATATGGACCTATTAGGCTGGTAGGCATACTGCAGAGGGTCCAGAGTGTCTGGGATGTTGCTCTGGATGTAGGCCAGCACCACTCTCTCAAAACATTTTGCAATGATAGGAGTGAGTGCAACTGGTCTATAGTCATTTAGGCAAGTGGCTGGGCTTTTCTTGGGGAGGGGGACAATGGTTGTTGTCTTGAAGCATGTGGGAACGGTGCTCTGGCTGAGGGAAAGATTAAAAATGGAGGTGAGAACATCAGCCAGCTCATTAGCACATGTTTTAAGGGCCCGTCCAGGAATGTTGTCTGGTCCTGTTGCTTTGCGGGGGTTGATTCTCCTCAGGGCTCTGCATACTTGGTCTGTTGTAAGTACTGGGGGGGAGGATTGGGTGATCTGGAGGTTCTGGGAGGTCTGGTTTCGAAGAGTCTGAGAAGTCTGGCAGGTCTTGGAGGTCTCAAAACGAGTGTAGAACACATTGAGGTCATCCAGCAGGCTGCCTGCAGAACTGATGGTGCTGGTAGTGGCCTTATACTCTGTGATGTGCTGCAGGCCTTGCCACATCCTCCCGGGGTCAGCAGAAGAGTAGAAGCCATCCAGCTTCTCTCTGTACTGCCTCTTAGCCTCTGTGATTGCTTTCCGCAGTCTGTACTTCGCAGCTTTGTACTCCGTCTCATTGCCTGATCTGAATGCAAGAGAGCAAGCGCGCAGCATATGTCGTACCTGACTGTTAATCCAGGGCTTCTGATTGGGGAACTTCCTCACTTGTGTGGTGGGCACGATATTGTCAACACAAAAGCTGATGTACCCAGTCACGCACTCAGCATAGTCCTGTATATTAATAGAACAGTCCTCCATAGTGGCTGCAGTTTCAAACACATCCCAGTCTGTCTGGGCAAGACAGTCCTGCAGGATGCTCTCAGTCTCTGAGCTCCAGCGTGTAACAGGTTTGATGACAGGGTTTGATTGTTTCAGCTTCTGTCTGTAAGCTGGGTACATAAACAGAGAGATGTGGTCCGACTGTCCAAAGGGGGGGCGCTGTACAGCCCTGTATGAACCGCGTATGTTACTGTAGACGTGGTCTAAGGTGTTCTTGTCCCGTGTGGGAATGTCCACATGTTGGTAGTATTTTGGAAGTACAGTCCGTAAGTTGCACTTATTAAAGTCACCAGCGACGATAAAAGCAGCGTCTAAATGAGTTGACTCTAACGAGCTGATGACGTCGTGGAGTTTGCCGAGTGCCGCTGTGCAGTTAGCTCGCGGCTGGATGTAAACAATGCCCAAAAACACAGCCGAGAGCTCCCGTGGCAGATAATAGGGGCGGCATTTCAGCATTAAAAGCTCCAAGTCTGGCGAACAGTACTTGTGGACAGTCTGTACATCTACACACCACGAGTTGTTAATAAATGCACACACACCTCCCCCGATAGCCTTACCGAAGGCTGCAGTGCGATCTCCCGGTGTACTGAGTGTGTTTGTAGCTGAACGGCGCATTCCGGAACTTTGTCTGAGCCTTTAGCCTAGCATGTAGCCCCCCCCTCTTGCCTCGCTTGCGTCGCCGTCTCCGAAGCGCTCTCCTGGGGTCAGCCGGCTCGCCAGGACTCGACGCCTCGGGGTATACCCGGGAGTGGGGGTGGCGGTGGTGACGATGAAGCTCCGGTGGTATGAAAACAGTAAAGTCCAGATCATTGTGTGAGTTACCGATGTCCAGTAGTGCCTGTCTTGTGTAAGTTACCAGTGCACAACATTTATCCAGTGCAAAAAGAACAAAAAACACACAAAAGACTAAAGAAAACCGGCATTTGAGAGCGGAGCAAGCAAACACGTCTGCCTCGAGGGGCGCCATTTTGTTGTTCCCATCTCTGTTCCCATCCTTGGAGACAGGTCACGGTCCCTTCCATGCACCAGTTTTTACGCCGTTGCCATCGCACCTGGAGGATCGCCAGGACTTCCTTGCTGCGCTCCAGAGCCCGGATGGAGAGGTACGCTAACCAACGTCGGTCCCGGGCACCTCCCTTGCGGGTTGGGCAACGGGTCTGGTTGAATGCCAGGGACCTTCCCTTACACGTGGTTTCACGGAAGTTGGCTCCTCGTTTTGTGGGACCTTTTCCTATTACGAAGATCGTTAATCCCTCTGCCGTGTGCCTTCGGCTACCAGCCGCTATGCGTAGGATACATCCCACTTTCCATGTCTCCCTGCTGAAACCACACACTGTTAGTCCCCTGGCATCTCCTGCTCTTCCTCCTCCACCGCCGAAGCTGATAGGTGGGGGGGAGACTTTTACGGTGCGTCGCCTGCTGGCTGCTCGTCGTCGAGGCCGTGGATTGCAGTACCTGGTGGATTGGGAGGGTTACGGGCCTGAAGAGCGGTCTTGGGTGCCGGCTCGGCACATACTGGACCCCTCCCTCATTGCTGATTTCCGGCGGGCCCACCCTGGAGGGAGGCTTGTCCGTCCGCCAGGTGGCGGTCGTCGGGGGGGGTACTGTCACGGATCGATCCCGGGGATCCCCGACTGACGTCACGAAGATCATGCCTCTGGGGATTCCTTGATCATACCTTTCCCGTTTTAACGAGCTGTCAGCTCTACGCCGCTATACCAGGTTGTCCGGTTTCTCCGGTCCTCTTTTGCATCCACCTACTGCAAGCTGTTGCAGATCATTTCTAGATTAGGGAGACTATTTTAGCCATCGGATCTTGCAGCCTGATGCGAGATCTTCAAGAATTATTCCTGAGTTCGAGCGTTTTTTCTGGTTTTGTCTCTCCATGTTCTCTGACCATTGTTCTGCCGTTTTGAGCCCGAGTTTTTGTCCAGCCCCTTTGATGCCCGATGTGAATCGCCCGACCCCAGCCTGTCCCACGACTACGATCCAGCCTGCTCCTTTTGTTTATTCTGAGCAATACGTTCGCCAGTAACCTTCTAGTCTTCAGACAGCTTTCACTTTATTTATTAAAGTCACTTGCACCTGATTCCGTGACAGAGTCCTCTTTACCCCTACCTAATCCATCACAGTTCCTATTTAATGTAATTAAATAATCATGTACACCTTCTTCAAAATAAGAAAAATATATCCTAAATTCTTGCACTCTTGCCTGATTCCACAGTTCCTACCCCCCACTTTTGTGTCACCCCCCCATCCTTCCATAGCTTGTGAGATAAGAATGGACACTTCTGCCTACCTGGTCGGTCATCTCTAGCCACTATTTAGGTTTTTACTCAATTCTTATTGCCTAAATGATTTATATCACATTTATACTAATTTAAAATTTCGCTATAATAAAACGATCCTTATACATTTTAAGAAAAAATGTAAACTATATATGTCTGGTGTTTTTTGATTGAGTCCGATTATCAAACTCTAAAGGCCAACCCTTGGATGCACGCTTGTGCGCATGTCCAGGGCTTTGCTGTGTGTGTGTGCGTGCATGTAGGGTGTACATCTTGCGTCTACAGTTAAGGTTCTATCTATACTAATTTAGACCCAGTCAGCACAAGTACATCGGCACTACGTCACTGATACGTTTTTTGAAAGGTCGGTATCTAGTACCATTTCAGTCGTTGGCACATTGGCACTACACAGCGGCGTTGAAACAGCTCTGTCCAAGCAATGTAATCGTGACGTTTTCCGTCTCAATGGCGATGAAAACGCTATGTCTAAACTCCGTGATGATTCCCCGACCCTCTTTATTATTCTACGCGATCATTTCCCGACCCTCTTACTATCCTACGCGATGATTCCGCGACCCTCTTATTATCCTACGATTGCCAATAATTATTTCAACGTTTGCTTTAGTGTTGAACACGTATTTATACTAATATATTTTATTTATAATATATAAAAAAATAAAGGTGTTCGTTAAAAGAGTTTTTATTTTAAAAAACAAACAAAATATAAAATGCACACAGAAAATATAACATGCACACGTTACAAAAATAAAAAATACAGAAAAATAAAAATACTGAAAGAAAAGAACTATCGGACACGCCTGGTCACTAGCCACTCTTTGATGGTCATTTCAGCTTCAGCCTCATTTGGACTAGACACCAGTGGGTTTCGTAATGCAGACTCTAAAAAACAGAACAGACACAATTCACTTACATTAGACCTTATTAAATGGTAAACATCAATCATGAACAAGTGAGTTTATTGTTATTCCTTTACGTTGTGATTGTTCACTTTTTACCTGCAGTCTGAAAAATAGCAACTTTGGGCATTTAAACCAATGAAAACTATGGGAAAGAATTATGTACAGTAACATGCATGGGGAGGTTAAATCCATATTGTGTTTAAGCCTTTAGGATGAAAACTTAATCTGATAGGTCAGCTTTTACTTTTGCTTAAACATTGGTTTTACTTATGGATAATCACATCTATGATGTTTGTATTCCTCATCGGTGTTTTGTCCCCTCTGCCACACCAGTTTAAATGAACTGGGGAGCAAACACCTTTCCACAGATCCTCCAGACTGTTTTCTTTAGTGTTTGGTCCCAGCCAGTGACAGTTTGGAAACCTGGAGGTGACAACAGATGTTTGGTCATACAAAATTTATTACATACTTTTGGGTAGTGTGTGTATGTGTGTGTATATATATATATAAGTACATATTATATTTCTTCCTCTCCTGGAGCCGACACCTTATCGTGGTGGAGGGGTTTGCGTGTTCCAATGATCCCAGGAGCTAAGTTGCCTGGGGCTTTATGCCCCTGGTAGGGTCACCCAAGGCAAACAGGTCCTGGGTGAGGAACCAGACGAAGTGCGGCTCAAAAGACCCCTCATGAAGAAAAACATAATGGATTCACGTTTTCCCTTGCCCGGACGCGGGTCACCGGGGCCCCCCCCTGGAGCCAGGCCTGGGGGTGGGGCTCGATGGCGAGCGCCTGGTGGCCAGGCCTACACCCATGGGGCCTGGTCGGGCACAGCCCGAACAAGGCACGTGGGTCCCCCTTCCAATGGGCTCACCACCTGTAGGAGGGGCCATAGGGGTCGGGTGCAATGTGAGTTGGGCAGTGGCCGAAGGCGGGGACCTTGGCGATCCGATCCTCGGCTACAGAAGCTAGCTCTAGGGACATGGAATGTCACCTCTCTGGTGGGGAAGGAGCCTGAGCTGGTGCGCGAGGCTGTGAAGTTCCGACTAGATGTAGTCGGGCTCACCTCGACGCACGGCCTGGGCTCTGGAACCAGTCTCCTCGAAGGGGGCTGGACCCTCTTCCACTCTGGAGTTGCTCACGGGGAGAGGAGCCGAGCTGGGGTGGGCATACTTATTGCCCCCTGGCTGGGCGCCTGTACATTGGGGTTTACCGCGGTGGACGAGAGGGTAGCCTCTCTTCGCCTTCGGGTGGGGGGACGGGTCCTGACTGTTGTTTGCGCTTATGCGCCAAATGGAAGTTCAGAATACCCACCCTTTTTGGAGTCCTTGGAAGGGGTGTTGGAGAGCGCTCCTCCCGGGGACTCTCTCGTTCTGCTGGGGGACTTCAATGCTCACATGGGCAATGACAGTGAGACCTGGAGGGGCGTGATTGGGAGGAACGGCCCCCCCGATCTGAACCCGAGTGGTGTTTTATTATTGGACTTCTGTGCCCGTCACGGATTGTCCATAATGAACACCATGTTCAAGCATAAGGGTGTCCATATGTGCACTTGGCACCAGGACACCCTAGGCCGCAGTTCGATGATCGACTTTGTGGTCGTGTCATCGGACTTGCGGCCGCATGTATTGGACACTCGGGTGAGGAGAGGGGAGGAGCTGTCAACCGATCACCACCTGGTGGTGGGTTGGCTCCGCTGGTGGGGGAGGAAGCCGGTCAGACCTGGCAGACCCAAGCGTATAGTGCGGGTCTGCTGGGAACGTCTGGCGGAATCCCCTGTCAGGGGGAGTTTCAACTCCTACCTCCGGCAGAACTTCGCCCGTGTCCCGGGGGAGGCGGGGGACATTGAGTCCGAATGGGTCATGTTCCGCGCCTCCATTGTCGAGGCGGCTGACCGGAGCTGTGGCCGTAAGGTGGTCGGTGCTTGTCGCGGCGGCAATCCCCGAACCCGCTGGTGGACACCGGCGGTGAGGGATGCCGTCAAGCTGAAGAAGGAGTCCTATCGGGCCTTTTTGGCCTGTGGGACTCTGGAAGCAGCTGATGAGTACCGGCGGGCCAAGCGGAGCGCGTCTTCGGCGGTTGCTGAGGCAAAAACTCGGGTATGGGAGGAGTTTGGCGAGGCCATGGAGAACGACTTCCGTACGGCTTCGAGGAGATTCTGGTCCACCATCCGGCGTCTCAGGGCGGGAAAGCGGTGCAGCATCAACACTATTTATGGTGGGGATGGTGCACTGCTGACCTCAGCTCGGGATGTTGTGGGTCGGTGGAGGGAATACTTCGAAGACCTCCTCAATCCCACCGACACGCCTTCCAATGAGGAAGCAGAGTCTGGGGACTTGGGGGTGGACTCGCCTATCTCTGGGGCAGAGGTCGCTGAGGTGGTTAAAAAGCTCCTCGGTGGCCGGGCCCCGGGGGTGGATGAGATCCGCCCGGAGTTCCTCAAGGCTCTGGATGTTGCGGGGCTGTCTTGGTTGACACGCATCTGCGGCATCGCGTGGACATCGGGGGCGGTGCCTCTGGATTGGCAGACCGGGGTGGTGGTCCCCAACTTCAAGAAAGGGGACCGGAGGGTGTGTTCCAACTATAGGGGGATCACACTCCTCAGCCTCCCTGGTAAGGTCTAATCGGGGGTGCTGGAGAGGAGGGTCCGTCGGATAGTCGAACCTCGGATTCAGGAGGAGCAGTGTGGTTTTCGTCCTGGCCGTGGAACAGTGGACCAGCTCTATACTCTCCGCAGAATCCTTGAGGGTGCGTGGGAGTTTGCCCAACCAGTCTACATGTGCTTTGTGGACTTGGAGAAGGCATTCGACCGCGTCCCTCGGGGAGTCCTGTGGGGAGTTCTCTGGGAGTATGGGGTGCCGGGCTGCCTTATAAGGGCTGTTCGGTCCCTGTACAACCGGTGTCAGAGCTTGGTCCGCATTGCCGGCAGTAAGTCGGACTCGTTCCCGGTGAGGGTTGCCAGGGCTGCCCTTTATCACCGATTCTGTTCATAACTTTTATGGACAGAATTTCTAGGCGCAGCCGGGGCGTTGAGAGTGTCCGGCTTGGTGACCTCAGGATTGGGTCTCTGCTTTTTGCAGATGATGTGGTTCTGTTGGCTTCATCAGACCGCGACCTTCGGCTCTCACTGGAGCAGTTCGCAGTCGAGTGTGAAGCGGCTGGAATGAAAATCAGCACCTCCAAATCTGAGACCATGGTCCTCAGCCAGAAAAGGGTGGAGTGCTCTCTCCGGGTCAGGGAGGAGGTCCTTCCCCAAGTGGAGGAGTTTAAGTATCTCGGGGTCTTGTTCACGAGTGAGGGAAGGATGGAGCGGGAGATCGACAGGCGGATCGGTGCGGCGTCAGCAGTGATGCGGGCGCTGCATCGGTCTGTCGTGGTGAAGAAGGAGCTGAGCCAAAAGGCAAAGCTCTCGATTTACCAGTCGATCTACGTTCCTACCCTCACCTATGGTCACGAGCTTTGGGTAGTGACCGAAAGAACGAGATCGCGAGTGCAAGTGGCCGAAATGAGTTTTCTCCGCAGGGTGGCTGGGCTCTCCCTTAGAGATAGGGTGAGGAGCTCAGTCATTCGGGAGAGACTCAGAGTAGAGTCGCTGCTCCTCCGCATTGAGAGGAGCCAGATGAGGTGGCTCGGGCATCTGCTTAGGATGCCTCCTGGACGCCTCCCTGGTGAGGTGTTCCGGGCATGTCCCACTAGGAGGAGGCCCCGGGGAAGACCCAGGACACGCTGGAGGGACTATGTCTCTCGGCTGGCCTGGGAACGCCTCGGGATTCCCCCAGAGGAGCTGGAGGAAGTGGCTGGGGAGAGGGAAGTCTGGGTTTCCCTGCTGAGGCTACTGCCCCCGCGACCCGACCTCAGATAAGCGGAAGTTAATGGATGGATAATGGATTATATTTCTTAGTATCCATGTATTAGCTATGTATAAGGTAGTTTTCTAAAACCATAATCATACCAGTTTGTTCTTAAAGTCAACATTTCGCAACTGCATTTTGATGTTCTTCAGCTCCTCAATGTCTTGCAGAAGAAGTCCACCATCCTCTGAACACTTAAAAAATAATAGATTCTTATAGATAGACCTGTAAAAAGTATTTTAAAAATCTCTGTAATTGAGTTAATAGTAATTCACTTAGAAATTTAATTGGTATGAAATATAAACTTAAATGCACCTTGAAACTTTATTATTTAGACTAGGAAAATCAATCTAAAATAATTTAATTTAAATAGATCATAAAGCAATTTTGTACAGTGCACTTGCCGTTGTTAATGGTTTGTCTGCAGGACTGTTACCCCAAAAAGGAGGTCTTTGGGTAGCAATCTCTGTCAGGTGTTGCACCTGGCTCTGCAAGTCCCCCAACATTTGCAGAAGGATCCTCTCTGTTGCTGTAAGGTCAACAATAGAGAATATAGCATTAAATATTTAGACATACATTGACACAGATGTAGATTTCTTTTCAACTTACGTGTGCATTGACTTGGTATAAGTTGCCCTGTGGGTAACGAAGTTCTCGAAGGAACATCTGTAAGAACAAGACAGTAAAAAATTACTCTAAAACCCTAAGTGATCACAATTACTTATTAAAATCTTGTATTATATTGAAAATTGAAAAGCACAATTGTGATAATTTTCAGTATGCACATGTATTTTGAGAGTGATCTTACGCCATAGTAATACAACTCAAATTAATAGTAACATACAAACACATCACACAAAAGGTCGAGCATGGTAATGTTAGCATAGCCATAGATGTTAAAATTGTTAAAGTGTGATAAAAAGTTTGTAACAATAAATAATTAATCAAATCTGAAATTATTTAAGAAAGAAATTATTTTCAACCTACCTTTCCAACCAAGTGTACGCAATGGAATAGACTTTTCTTTTTTTCTTGTCTTTTAAAGCTGATTTAACAGGGAACAAAATATCTTTTAAAACCATGTTTCTCAACCACTGATGGGCCACGAAGGCTACAGATTGGGCCGCGAATTTAAAATCGAGACTAGCCATTGGTCTGTATAGTGCCGCCAGCACCATATTTAAATCTAACCATGATGCATTCCGTCAGGACCAGAATGCATTGCAGAATGCAATTAAGCCAGCGCTGTAAGACCAAGGCACAGCGTGTGTATTGTGGATTAATAGCATGTATGGCAAACAGTAGCGGAATGGTGTTTGCACACTGGCATGCTGCAACTCTTACATTCCAGCCTTGTTTTTGTATCTTTCTGTCGCTTGCAATGGACACACCTCCTCCTCTTACTACAGGTGGCCTGGCTGGGGGGTGTGGTGTCTTTTTCTGCAGCTCTCTTCACTGATCTGACGATGGCTGCAGCCTCGGAGTTTCGGGGGAGGCGTGGTCGCTCCTCTATGAACGGATTGACCAGGGCTTCCCCGAGCTCTTGAAGGAAGAGCCTCCGCTTTTGCTTTTTTCCTTCCTTCCACCTGGGCTGGATTTCCTTCCAGATTATGAAGGCATTGTGCGCCGCAATGTCCAACATGTTGTAAAAGATCACCAGGGGCCAGCATGGCATCTTTCTCTTTACAGTATATTTTGCGGTTAGTTGGTCCATTGTATCTACGCCTCCCTTGGTTTTGTTGTAATCGAGTATTATATTTGGCTTCCTGTCCTGCCGATTGGAAATTTGGATTTTTCTGTGGAACGTGCTCATGAGGAGCACATTCTTATGTTTTTTGGCCATGTAGGATACAATTGATGTCTTACTTGTGAAGGCAAATGTGGAGCTATGAATTTGCCTGCCCTTACTAATCAGCAGGGCAGGCGGCAGCTCCGGACGATTGCGCCGCACAGTGCCTACCATGGTCATCTGCCTCTTTAGTAGGTCCTGACCCAGGTGGAAGGATGTAAAAAATTGATCTACGGTCACATTATGACCCTTAAGTCCATGGATTAAATCTAACACAACCCGTCCAGCCATGTCCTTTTCCTTTTCCCCCACAGCCGGCTTCCCTGTGTACGGCTGGATCTTCCAACAGTATTTTGTTTTGGGCGTTGCAGGCCACCCAAAACTTAATGCCGTATCTTCCAGATTTTCGGGGCATATACTGGCGAAATTGACAGCGCCCTGGAATAGCAAACCGAGAGAATTTATATCTGTTGTTACATAAAAGCAAACAGATGAGAATTATACACTACACAATATCATTAGTCACTTAGTAATTCACTTACTACTGAGGTACAAATCATGAACATCAAAATTATATATATATATGCATTATGCAATTATTTATATATGATTTTTGTAATAAAAAGGTATAATACACTGTTGTAACAATGTAGATCCATGCAGAGCAGTGATAAAGAACATATTACTTACCTTTGAATGGAAACAGGCGTTCATCAATTGTTATATCATGTCCAAAGTTATACATAAGTGGTAAATTATTTGCCCATATGTCCCACACCTCTCGGATCGCCGCTAGTCTATCCACGGATTTCCTGGAAAATCTTGTCTCCCGATCATCAAACCGTAGAATCAATGTCAATTCACGAAATCTATTTCTTGACATTGTTGCGGGAAAAATTGCTCGGCCAGTTCCATCACTCCACAGGCTCTCGATGGATTCCCCACTTGACTTGAACACTCCAGACAAAAGTAATAGTCCAATGAATGCTTCCAATTCCAGTTTTGTAATTTTATGCCACTCGTGTCCAAATTTTCTGGTTCCCTCCAGGTTGCTCATGTCAATTATAATATTAAGAATTGGAGCAGAAAGAAAAATTTTAAATGAGGATGCTATATCATTGGCTAATGAAGCGCAGAGCCTCGTTGGTCCCGGTGTGGTTCTCAATATATATTCTGCGGAAATCCTGCCAGGACCATCATCATATGCTGCAAGAGAGCTCCAGCTCACCTGGCCATTTTTGGACAAATATGTTTCTTCCTCCTCCTGTGAACTTTCCTCTTCTGATGTGTCGGCAGAGGTGTCCTCTGTTTCCGTCTTTTCAGCATCTGTGCTGCTGGTGTCTACAGTATGTTGCCCTCCCAAAGAGACACAATTCTGTCCTCCTTTTGGCCAGTTTATTATTCCCCGTTCAGCGCTGGAGTTCACATGAAGCACACACCGCTCACATCGATGTTACCACCATTTTTTTTTTCTTTTCCTCGTGCCGCACAATGACATCACACTCCACCTTTTTAACAATTCCCCCTTAACAGCTGCATAAATACCTTATAAAACACTTCCAAAATAAAAATACATTGAAAATAGTTTCCCTCCTGGACTTAATTTCTTTTCATTTTTATTTTATTTATTTATTTATTTATTTTTACTATAGGTAAGGGTATAAATTATGGGGCCGCAACACCCTCCCCCACTAAAAAAAAAATGTTGCCAAACATTTTCTCTCCAACTATTCGACAATTCTGAACAATAGAACGTTTGGTGGAAAATGGGTAATCAAAGGAGTATCTTCACACACACTACACATCTCAGGATGGTCAGGTTGTACCATGCTTCGAGATTACTTTATCCATTCTTGACAAGTCTTTCATGGTCACAATACAAGGCTAAGTGTCTATAGTCATTCGTATTGCAGGGTGGATAGTCCACAGAAGTATTGGTGGGCCCCCCAGTCTTCACAATGGGGCAAAACAATTACCCCATACACCCAACATTATGTGAATACACATTTTAGAACCATGCATTCAATAGACCCATAGTGTACTCACTCTTGTAATGAGTGATGAGTACTACAATTCCCAGGATGCTTTGTAGGGGTCTGGGGTTTGACCGGGAAAATAAATGGTTACCTGCATGTTGGCAGTACCGGGTCTCTGTGTCTCATATATGCCTAACATTACATGGTTTCAGAAGCGGGATTTCTTTTTTCTTTCTGAAATACAGTGCAAGCGTTAATGAAACTCGCGCTTCATTGCTAAAAAAAAAAAAATAATGGCTTTAGCGGCTGTGCAAATGGCTCTTCCGGAGCCTTTAAATTTTTCCAAACCGGCTGAATGGCCACGTTGGATACGACGATTTGGACGATTTCGTTTGGCTTCGGGTCTGAGCGTGAAAGAAGAAGACTATCAAGTGAATTCTCTCCTCTATACTATGGGCGATGACGCAGACGATGTACTGGGAGTGCTGCCGCTGCAGGACGCCGAGAAGCGCAAGTATGACAAAGTAGTGGAAGCATTCAGTAACTATTGTGTGGGGAGGCACAACATCATATTTGAGAGAGCCCAGTTTAATAGGAGATGCCAGGAAGAAGGGGAAACTGCAGAGGCATTTATCACTGCCGTACATAAACTAGCTGAGCACTGTAACTTCGGGGAATTAAAAGAAGAACTGATCAGAGACCGTATAGTGGTTGGAATTAAGGATAAGAGACTGTCGGAGCGCCTGCAATTGAATCCGGATTTAACGCTAGCCACGGCAATCCATAAAATACGACAAAACGAGACAGTTAAAAAACAGTAGGTAGTACTACACGGACCGGACACAAGAGGGGGGGCTAACACAAATGTGGATGCAATAAAAGGAAAACTAGTACAGAAGAAATCCTCCCAGTTTTATAATTACAACAGAAATGACAAGAAAATGACTAATAGACACAAGCCAACGATTCAAAAGGATTGTGGCAGATGTGGCACAGGGCGGAAACATGCTTGGAAGGACTGTCCAGCAAGAGAGGCCGAATGCCGTAAGTGTCATAAAATAGGTCATTTTGCTGTGGTATGTCACACATTTAAGGTGGACACAGTAACTCAGGAACAGTGTGATTTCCCGTGTGAAGACTATTTATTTTTAGGGGAAATTTAGTTATTCTTCTCCGGTTATTAGCGGTACGTTTACCTGTGAGAAGTGTCAGTTAGTCGCTAGGCTGACGGAGAAGATTGTAGTTTTAGAGGGACGTATCCGGACGTTATGGGACATTCAGGAAACAGAGAGTTTTATTGATTCAGTGTTAGCGGCTCCGAATATGTCCGCCACAGGTATTCAGTCTCCCCCCGCTCCGGCAGCAGAGCCTACGCAGCAAGGCGAGTGGGTGACGACCCGGCGGCATAGTCGTAAATCCAACCAAAATTCACACCGGCACCATTCGCCCATTCGCGTTTCCAGCAGGTTCTCCCCACTCAGTGAAACTCCCGCTGAGACACCTGTTGAAAGTGCTCTAGTAATAGGCGACTCTATTCTAAGAAACGTGAGAGTAGCGACTCCAGCGACCATAGTTAATTGTCTCCCTGGTGCCAGAGCGACCGACATCTCGGCAAACTTAAAAGTGCTGGCTAAAAGTAAACGTAAATACTCTAAGATTATTATCCATATCGGCACTAATGATGTCCGATTGAGGCAATCGGAGATCACGAAATCAAATTTTATAGAGGTGTGCAACCTTGCGAAGAAGATGTGTGTGTCAGTAACGTGCTCTGGCCCCATCCCTGCTAGACGTGGCGATGAAATGTACAGCAGATTATCATCGCTACATCGCTGGCTGTCGGAATGGTGCCCGATAAATGGTGTGGGTTATATTGACAACTGGCGGATGTATTGGGGTAGGCCTGGGCTTTTGAAGAGGGACGGTATTCACCCCTCGCGGGCTGGTGCTGACCTCTTGTCTAAAAGCATAGCTCATAGTCTCCAGACAAATCGCTGACTAACTAGAGCCAAGCCCAGGCGGCAGGCAAACCGGCATAACCGACCGCCTGCTAGTCGCCTAGAGTCGTCACCTAGGGTTCATTTTATTGAGACTGTGTCTGTTCCCCGCGTTTTTAATCATGGAAACCGATTCCACCGTAGTGTGTGCCATAATAACTTAATAAAAATTACAATGAATCCGTTACTAGAAAACAGCTGTGATGCAGGGCTTAAACTTAAATTTGGACTTATGAATGTAAGATCACTGGCTCCTAAGGCACTATTAATAAATGAAATAATTACTGATTTTAGTCTTGGTGCCATATGGCTCACGGAGACCTGGCTTAAACCGAATGAATTCATGGCACTGAATGAATCTACTCCAGCTGAATACAGTTACAAGCATAACCCTCGACCAAATCGCAAAGGTAGTGGTGTTGCTGCAATTTTTCAATCCAGCCTAGGAGTGACTGAGAAATGTGGTCTTAGTTTCAGCACATTTGAAACTCTTGTTCTTAGTCTTGCTGGTTCATCTCTTTCTTGCTCTTCACCCCAAATCACCATTGTTATTGTTTATAGACCACCTGGGCCGTACAGTAATTTTCTTAAGGAGTTTGCTGATTTTTTAACTAACCTGGTGGTCAGTACTGACAAAGCTGTTATTGTGGGTGATTTTAACATTCACATGGAGAAAGATAGTGATCCTTTAAAAATAGCGTTTACAGCTATTCTTGACTCTCTAGGTGTATGTCAGAATGTAGTCGGGCCTACTCATGCCTGTAACCATACCCTTGATTTGATTATTAGTCATGGCATCTTGGTGGAACATGTACTGTATCTATTATGCCTCAGAGTCCCCTGCTCTCTGATCATTACTTGTTAACGTTTGAAATTCAGTATATCCTCCCGTTGACCACAGCTACAAAGTACAGAATCAGACGTTCCATTGCCTCACTAACTACAACAACATTTATGAAACAACTTCCACAGTCCTTCAGCCTTACATCTGAAGCATCGTGTATAAATGATCTTGAACAGGCGACTGCAAACATGGATAAATCCCTTCGTAGCACACTAGATCTTGTAGCTCCACTTAAGAAGATTAAGCTTAGAGATAGGAAACCTGCCCCCTGGTACTCTGATCATACACGTGAATTCAAACAGGCATCACGCAAGCTAGAGCGCAAATGGCGCTCAACTAAACTAGAAGTTTTCAAATCTGCATGGAAAGAGAGCCTGTCTAAATACAGACAAGCACTAGTGACTGCTAGGTCTGTGTATCTCTCCAGATTAATAGACGGGAACAAAAACAATCCAAAATTCCTATTTGAATCCGTGGCTAGGTTAACACAGAATTCTCCATTAAACTCGCAAGTCCCACAATCTCTTAAGAGTAATGACTTTATTACATTCTTTAATGGTAAAATAACTAAGATTAGACAGACCATCCAGTGCACGTCCTTAGCTACCTATGACTGCCAGACTCCTGCTAGTCTTAAGCCTATCAATAATGAGACTTTTGAATCTTTCATTCCTATAAAACACCCAGAACTCCTGAGCTTAATTTCCTCCTGTAAATCCTCTACAAGCCTCATAGACCCAATTCCTACAAAATTTTTCAAGGAAATCGCACCACAGATTAGCAATACCCTGTTAAATGTGTTAAACTCTTCTCTTAAGCTTGGATATGTTCCTAAACCTTTTAAAATGGCTGTTATTAGACCCGTTCTAAAGAAACCAAATCTTGAACCTAGTGTTTTAGGAAACTATAGACCAATCTCAAATCTTCCTTTCATTTCAAAGATCATGGAAAAGGCTGTAGTTCGTCAGTTGTCTTCTTTCCTACAAAAAAATAATACTAATGAATTATATCAGTCTGGCTTTAGACCAAACCATAGCACAGAAACTGCTCTAGTCAAAGTAATGAATGATTTACTTATGGCTTCTGACTGTGGCTTGATATCGCTGTTGGTATTACTAGATTTAACTGCAGCATTTGATACTGTGGACCATAATATCCTCTTGGACCGGTTAAAAGGTGTAGTTGGCATTACAGGGACAGCACTCTCTTGGTTCCACTCATATTTAACTGATCGCTATCAGTATGCATATGTGAACAACGAATCATCAAAGGCCACCAAAGTCACATACGGTGTCCCACAGGGATCAGTACTGGGCCCACTACTGTTTACCCTATACAGTACATGCTACCGCTTGGTAACATTATTAGAAAACATGGTGTTGGGTTTCATTGTTATGCAGATGATACACAGTTATATATCTCGGTTAGAAGATTGTCTGTTAGATATTCGGTGCTGGATGGCAAAAAATTTTCTAATGTTAAACACAGAAAAAACAGAAGTACTGGTGATTGGTCCCAAGGCTGCAAGAAATAAGTTTCACCACCTCAGCATTAGTGGCCTTCCTACACAACCTAACACAGTGGTTAGAAATCTTGGTCTTCTAGTAGATTCGGATCTATGTTTTGATGCTCACATAAGAAGTATTACTAGAACTGCGTTTTATCATCTACGAAACATAGCCAAGCTTCATAAGATGCTATCACTTCGAGAGGCAGAAAAATTAATACATGCCTTCGTAACTACCAGACTAGACTACTGTAATGCCCTCCTTTCTGGTTGCCCGTCTGGTTCCTTAAATAAACTTCAGCTGGTACAGAATGCAGCAGCCAGAGTTCTCACAAACACTAAAAAATTTGATCACATCACACCAGTCTTATCCTCCCTTCATTGGTTACCAGTTAAGTCTCGGATTGACTATAAAATACTGCTGTTAACCTATAAAGCACTGAATGGCCTTGCACCAGACTACCTTAATTATCTGCTGACCACATACAATCCCCCACGCTTGCTTCGATCTCAAGGTGCGGGATATCTGTTAGTACCTAGGGTAGAAAGATCTACGGCAGGCTGCAGAGCTTTCTCCTATAGAGCTCCTCAGCTGTGGAACGGTCTTCCACCGGATGTGCGGGTTTCAGGCTCACTTTCAATATTCAAGTCTAGACTAAAAACACACCTATTTAGTTTAGCTTATAGGGACACTAGTTCTAGCTCTAGCTAGCTTCTCACTCCCAGTTAAACCTATAGTGTGAGGTGTAGAGCTGGGTGGGGATCGGTGCCATTGGCTTTGGATAAACTGAGTTGACAGTGCTGTCACTCTAGCTTCACAATCGCTTGTGGGATTGGAGTGCTGTCATTTCAGGGACTCCCCATGACTGCATTCCCACCTGCCTCTCCCTCCTACTTATGCTGCCATAGCCATATCTGCCGGAGCATTGCACTTCATATTGCACTCATCTAACTTTTAGCACTGCCTATAGTCTCCCTTACTTTGACTAATTGCATTTATTTCCACCACCTTCATCCGGGGGGTTCCGCCTGGAGCCCTCAATCTATAAAGATGTCCAGCACACCCTGCAACATGTGACGTCGCCACTACCAATGACGTCCGTGCATCCAGCTCGCCGTTCTGCCTGTGTCATCTTCCTTGTATGACCCGCTCCCTGCCTTCTGGCTGCCTGGTGATTGGAGGGAGTGGTGGCACCGGCTTGTCATCTCCCCCCTGCTCCCCGTTTGTGTTTCAGATTTAACTGTATTTGACTCTCCCTGCCGGCCCCTGGAGGATGGGCTCCCCCTTTGAGTCTGGTCCCTCCCAAGGTTTCTTCCTTCTGGGGAGTTTTTCCTTGCCACTGTCACCTATGGCTTACTCACTGGGGGTTTTGGGTGGGGATGCTGTAAAGCGCTTTGGGACAATGTCATGTTGTGATAATGCGCTATACAAAAATAAATTTGTTGTTTGTTGTTGTTGTTGTATTTGTGTTGACCTCACAAACTTAAATAAGTGGGTCAAGAGGGAACGACACATTCTTCCAGCTATAGACCAGTCATTGGCTCTGCTTTCAGATGCACAAGTCTTCTCTAAATTGGATGCAAAGGCAGGCTTTTGGCAGATCCCTCTCACAGAAGACTCAAAGCCTCTCACCACCTTCATCACTCCATTTGGGAGATACTTTTTCAACCGTCTCCCATTTGGAATAGCGTCTGCACCAGAACACTTCCAAAGGCGCATGACCCAACTACTGGAAGGTCTGGAAGGGGTGATTTGCCATGCGGACGACATTCTAGTCTTTGGACAGGACAAGGAGGAACACGATTTGCATGTACACCGAGTTCTACAGAAGCTCCAGTCTGAGGGGTTAACTCTCAATGAAAAGTGTGAGTTTAGTAAGTCAGCATTGCACTTCGTGGGTCACAAAATCACCCACAGTGGCATAGAAGCCGATCCATCCAAAGTCAAGGCCATTCTTCAGATACCAGATCCAACATGTATTGCGGATGTACGCAGACTGCTGGGCATGGCTAACTTCTTGGCCAAATTTCTCCCAGAGTTATCCACTGTCACTGCACCATTAAAACAGCTACTTAAACAGGAAAATGAGTGGTGTTGGGAAGTGCCACAACAACAGTCCTTTCACAGACTTAAGGAACACTTGAGTTCTCCCAAGATTCTGGCCCGATACTCACCTGAAAAAGACACTAGAGTTGAAGCCGATGCTTCTTCGTATGGCTTAGGTGCAGTGCTTACACAGAAACAGCAGGATAGTACATGGAAGCCTGTTACGTATATATCAAGAAGTCTGAGCGATGCAGAAAAGCGCTATGCTCAAATTGAGAAGGAGGCTTTGCCGGTCACGTGGGCCTGCGAAAGACTGTCAACATACATAATGGGCCTACACTTTACTATACTCACAGATCACAAGCCTCTCATTCCTCTTCTCAGTTCCAGAGGCCTTGATGACTTGCCACCGAGAATCCTTAGATTCCGCCTTCGTCTCCTGAGATTCAGCTATGATATTCAGCATGTTCCAGGAAAAAACCTCATCACAGCTGATACGCTCTCCCGAGCTCCCACCAGAGAGGGACTGACACATGCAGATGAACAGCTGGAAAAAGAGGCTCAGGTCTTTGTGGACACAATGGTATCTTCCCTGCCAGCAACAGAGACTCGTCTGACACAAATAGCCAAGGCCCAGGCAGCTGATGAAATCTGCAGGTCACTGAAGATATTCTGTTTATCGGGCTGGCCTGACAAACATGCAGTGAAAAAGGATCTCCTGCCCTTCTGGCATGTCCGAGGAGAATTGACAGTGGCAAATGACCTCCTCTTAAAAGGAGACAGGATTCTGATTCCAGGAGCATTGCAAAATGAGATGCTCAAAAAGATTCACGAGGGCCACCAGGGCATTTCTAAATGCCGCACCCGAGCCCAGCATTCCATATGGTGGCTGGGCCTCTCATCACAGATCCGCCAGATGGTTGATCAGTGCACAACTTGTCAGGAACACAGGGTGCCCCACTATGAACCACTGCTGCCCACCGCAGTCCCCAAAAGACCTTGGGAAAAGATTGGAATAGATCTTTTTGAGTGGGAAAAGAAAAATTACTTACTCATTATCGATTATTTCTCCAGATTTATTGAGGTGGCACACCTTAGAACAACTTCATCAGAGGTCACAATCAGCGCCCTCAAAGACATTTTTGCACGTCATGGTATTCCCGAGGAAGTTGTCTCGGACAATGGTCCTCAATTCCTGTCAGAGGTCTTTCGTCAGTTTGCCAGGGTTTTGGACTTCAGACACACTACAGCAAGCCCGCATTATCCTCAGGCAAATGGGGAGGCTGAGAGGGGGGTGCGTACAGTCAAAGAACTGTGGGCTAAAGAGAAAGACCATAGCAAAGCACTGCTTGTCTACAGGTCCACACCACTGCAGCACGGCTTCTCTCCCTCACAATTGCTTATGGGCCGACGATTACGCACAACCCTTCCCCAGATGTCTGGTAACCTGGACCCTCTGTGGCCAGACATTCAGGAGTTCCGGCAAAAAGATCGTCAGGTACGGCAGAAACAAGTACAGCACTACAACTCTCGCCATGGCTGTCGTCCACTTCCCAAGCTCCACTCTGGGCAGACGGTCTGGCTGGCAGCAGAGAAACTGTATGGATCTGTTGTGGGTCCAGCTCACACTCCAAGGTCCTACTTTGTGGAAACTGAAAGTGGGGGAATGTTTAGAAGGAACCGTAGGCATTTACGGCCCTCGGGTTTTGTTACTAGCTCAGGGCGGCTTAGTAAGGCTCCTGAGAGACTGAACTTGTGAAAGAAAAAAAAAACAGAAATAGGAGAAGTGTGTTAAATGATTATTTCTCTGGATGTTATTGATGACTATTCCTGAGGGGGTAGGATGTTTTATTGGTTCTTTTCCAGTTACTTAGTTACATGTTCTTCTCAAGCAATAGTACATGTTTAGATACAAAGGAGAATGTGGGATTATATATAATCTGGGGGAAGAATCACTTGGCTAAAAGGGGGAGGTGTAATGAGTGATGAGTACTACAATTCCCAGGATGCTTTGTAGGGGTCTGGGGTTTGACCGGGAAAATAAATGGTTACCTGCATGTTGGCAGTACCGGGTCTCTGTGTCTCATACAGTATATGCCTAACATTACAACTCTGTCTTAACTACTGTCCTAGAATGGTAACCTCTTTCCATTTGTTGTTGAAACAAATGCTCAGAGTACCTGTTTCTATTTTACTGTAATATGTGTCAATACCCAAATCACCATGAACTTTAACTTATATTTAAAGAACATTAAATTAAGTTATGAAATTCTGTGCTCCCTTCTTTATCGACTCATCCTGAAAAGGATACATACAGTAGATGGTAATCTGGTCAAGGAGTCATAGCTGGTTCCCGAAGGGGTGGTCACAGTGACATTGCAGGTCTTCAACTGGTGGAAGGTTGGCTGGCCTAGCTGGTCATATGTATAGACATGCCGGGGCTTTCTGACTCTCTTTAGCCTGTCCCTCCACGTTTCAACATTGCTCTGTTCATTCTCCGGCCCATCAGCTGATGCTTCAGTCTCTTTCTCTACCTCATGTCTCTCCTCCACCTGTTCCTCTTCAGGGTGCCCCTCGGTTTCAAATGTCATCTCCGGCTTCTCTCTTAATGATGCCCTCCTAGGACAGAATTCTTTTGCCTCAGCATTGAGGGGTGGATCAGCATGTGTGACTGCTCTCCACATGTTACATTCCTCCTCACTGGAACTGTCTGTGTCTGTCCGGTACATATGATGTTTGGTTTGATGATGTCTTATTCCCTGTTTTTGTTTGCTCCCACCATTTTTCTTTTTCGGGTTGTTGTTTTTCTCACCAGGTCCACAAACCTCAGGCTTTTCCACCAGGTAAGCACATGGCAGAAGTAGGTTACGATGTAACACTCGCTTTCTTCCTATCCCCTGCAATGGCTCGACTACATATACTGGACTGTCAGGGCCTTTCCTTCCCTTGACAACATGGATCATATCTTCCCAGTAACTACGCAGTTTCCCAGGACCCCCTCTGGGTGTGAGGTTTCTCACCAGGACATGGTCACCTGGTTCAAGGGTAGAACTCCATGCATGCCGATTGTAGTTTTTCTGTCCTTTTCTTGCACTCTTCTTCATATTCTGCATTGCAATAGTATAGGCTTCCTGCATAACCTCTCTCCATCTCTCTGCATAACTTGTGTGTGACTGGTTCCTTTCTTCTCCTGGCCTCCCAAACAACAGATCAACAGGCAAGGTTGGTTCACGGCCAAAGAGGAGAAAGAATGGAGAAAATCCCGTTGTTTCATGCACAGTTGAGTTGTAGGCGTGGACCACTTTGTTTAGGTATTCTTTCCATCTGGACTTTTGCGACTCTTCAAGTGTGCGTAGCATACCCAATAGTGTCCTGTTGAAGCTTTCAGCAGGGTTAGCTTGAGGGTGATATGGGGAGGTGCGGGAATGACTGATACCACAATAATGTTGGAGCTTGCGAAAACAGTGTGTTTTCAAACTCTTTTCCTTGATCATGGTGTATCTTAGATGGGAAACCGAAACGCATAATAAAGTCATCAAAAAGCTTTCTTGCCGCAGTCTTCCCAGATTTATCTTTTGTTGCATATGCCTGGGCATACTTGGTAAAATGGTCTACAACTACGAGTATGTATTCCTCACCTGCCTTACACTTGTCCAGGTGTAGGTAGTCAATTGATATCATCTCAAATGGTGCAGAGGTCTCAATGCTCTGGATAGGTGTTTTGGTTATTCGATTGGGCTTCTTTCTTTTAACACAGCAACACACCTGAGTAATGTAGTGTTCCATCTCCTGTCTCATCTTAGGCCAGAAGAAGCGCTCCCTGGCAAGAGCCACCATCCGGTCTGCACCTAAGTGTCCCATTTCCTCATGTAGGTGTTTATAGACAATGGGTTTTAGGGAATCTGGAACAACTAACTGTCTTCTTGTTGTGGTCTCTCTTCTAAGAATTCCATCTCCATCTATTTTCAGACGAGGCCACTCCCTGAGAAGCTGCTTGACTGTCCAATCCTCTGCCAGCTTGTCCCTATACTTCAAGTAGTTATGTGTTCTTTTCAGGACCAAAACTCTATTTATGGCTAAATCCGTGTTCTGGGCATCTCTGATGGCTTCAACTGCAAGATGCTGAATTGGCTCTGAGATGCTACATGCTTCTGGTAGTGCATCTATATTACAGGTGACAGCGGAGATCCAATCAACTTCTCCTGCTCTCTCTCTCTCTAGAGCTTCCCCAATGCATTCAATTACATCCTGTTGCCACCCTTCAGTGCACTCTTCCATGATTTCCTCAATGGGCTTTGCTCTTCGGGACAAGAAATCTGCATCTTGATTTGCTGTTCCAGGCCTGTACTTGAGCGTGAACCGATAATCTGCCAACTCCGCCACCCAGCGGTGTCCAGCTGCATTGAGCTTCCCTGACTTTGTGACATATGTCAGAGGGTTATTGTCACTATATACAGTGAAATGAGGCGCATGGAACGGGTATTCACGAAAGCGTTCTGTTATGGCCCATTTCAGTGCAAGGAATTCTAGTTTGCCAGAGTGTAACTTGTAATTTTTTTCTGCCACTGTCAATGTCCGTGACCTATATCCTATGACTCTAAGAACACCCTCTTGGCGCTGGTACAAAACTGCACCTAAACCGTCTTCTGAGGCATCCACATGCAGCACGAAGGGTTTCTCTAGATCTGGATATGCCATCACTGATGGGTTCGTCAGCTAGTTAACAAGTTCATTTAATATTTCTTGGTGGACTATTGTCCACTGGACTGGGTGGGAGGGTGGTAGCTGTGCGAATTTACGGTTCCTCCCCCTTTTCTTTTCACTTTGTTTTTGTTCAGACTTGGGTTTTGCCAATAGTTCATAAAGGGGTTTGGCTGTCCTGGAGAAGTCTTGTACATAGGCTCTGTAATAACTGAGGAAACCCATCAACTTTCTCACTTCTCTCATGGTGGACGGTCTCTCATGCTTCAGTGCTTGCACTGCTTCCATTTCTTTGGGATTCATTCTGTATCCCTCAGCAGAAACGACTCGACCCACAAACAGACCTCCCGTTTGAAAAAGTCACACTTCTCTGGCCTTAGCCTGATGCCACATTCTCTTTGTCGCTGCAATACTTTCCTCACATTTTGGAGGTGTCGGTCGAAGCTAGAGCTAAAGACGAGCACATCGTCCAAGTATGGGACACAAACTTCATCTCGGAGATCCCCCAGGCATCCCTTCATGTAGCGCTGAAAAGCTGCCGGTGCATTAGTGAGACCAAATGGAATCCTTATCCATTCATGGAGTCCCCATGGTGTTATAAATGCGGTAAAGGGTCTGCTTTTCTTGCTCATGAAACCCTGGTGATAAGCCTTCCCTTGATCCAACACTGTGAACCAAGAGTTGCCTCCCAAATTTTCCAAGATTTCCTGTATCCTCGGGATTGGATGCCGGTCAGGCAGTGTCTTCACATTCAGCAGTCTATAATCTACGCACAAGCAGAGACCTCCATCTTTCTTCCTGACGCATACCACAGGTGAAGAATATGAAGAACAGGACTTCTGGATCCAGCCTCGGTTGAGCAAGTCCTGTATATGTGTTTTCACTTCTTGATAAAGATGCCTAGGGATTGCATTGTATGTTTTTTGCACAGGCACATTGTCCTTTAGCTGTATATCCATCTCCAAATCCTTAATGCATCCTGTATCCCAATCGTCCTTTGCGAAAATATCACATTCCTCTCTGAGCATTTTCTTTACCTGCTGCTTTTGGTCGTTCGTCAAGTGACACAAGTCCACTGGTGGATCCCAGGGCTCAGCTTGTATCATCCCACTGGACTGCTGGCTATGTGGGTAAACACTGCTGTCCGATGACCGGGGCACCTGATTCTCCACGTATTTTGATTGCAGTGGGTAGATGGCATCAACCCTGTGTAACCAGCCCAGTATAGTGCGGCCACAAAGCATAATGTCCCCATCAGTCATATTTTCAACAGTCACCTCAACTCTACTTTTACCTTTTGGAGGCAGCTGAATTAACTGTTCTCTGATGGCTAAGCCAGTTGGCCATGGCGCCTCCTGATTTGGCTCCAGCACTACCTGCGGTGCATTCCACACCCCCTTATTCAACCACCCACACTGCACTGTCATCATTTTGTTCTTCGGGATGGTCACTGGTCTTCCGCCTATTCTGGCCATGTGGGGTTGGCTTTCAGGCTTCCGCCTCTTTAAGACAGATAAGATAGCTCTTGCGGTCTTGCATCCCACTTCCAGTGCGGAGCACAATCTCTTTATCATGTGACCTGGAGGGGTACAGTCTTCAGATGTGCCATTTCGTAGTGCTAGTTCTTCAGTCACGTTAAATCCGATGATGGGCCGTTCAATTTCACCACTGGCAACCAGAATGGGGACCAGGACTGGTTTGTCGCTCATTCCGGCCACAGCATTTTTAAACAGGGTGAATTCGGTCTCCATCCATCCTTCATACGGGATGTCTGTTCCATTTGCAGCTGAGATCTCCAATGCCCCTTCCTCAAACAGCTCCTCCACTGGTCTCACCTCAGCATCAGGCAGGTACTTCTTCTTCCAGTTCGTTCCCACTATTGATACTTGGGAGCCGGTGTCCCACAGTATTGTAGTGTCAACACCCCCCAAGGAGGCACGAACTAGGCACCACTTCCCTACCAACTTAGCCGTTTGTCGTTGTTTACCAGTGAGGGGCGCTCCAAGGCTGAACAGGTCTGCTTGGTCCATCTTTTCTTCCAGATGAGGCAGGATTTCGATCTTACCTGTACTGGCTGAGACATTTTTCATTCGACAACCTGATGCCCAGTGTTCTGTACTGCCACACTTTAAACAATGATCACACCTCCCTTCCGGGTTGGACAGTCTACACTTCTGGCATTGTTTGCCATTTGTCCTCTTGGGCAGTGATTGATGTTTTCTGTCTGACTGTTCACTCAATCTCCTAGGTGGGAACTTAGCAGTTTGGTGAAGAGTGGCAATTTCAGTGGTGAGGTTCTGGATAGCTTCACATATAGCCTTGTTGCCTTGGTCGACCTTTTCCATCAGCGTATCTCGTTTTGTTGCTTCACAGTATTTGTTCTTACTGTTCGGTTTGTGCACGCAGTTTTCCCTTCCGATGTCCTCATTTTCTTCCCTTACTGCTGCAACTTTAATCATCCTTGCCTTTGACATAGCTGACAGCTTATTCTTTCTTTCCATCTCCAGGCTGTATGCAGCCGTCATTTTTTCCAGAAGGGCTTCATCTGTAACCTTGGGATTTTGTAAGTATGGCCTTACGTCTGCTCGGATGGTGTCATCATGGAGGTCAGTGAGAACAGTTTGAAGAAACTGATTCTGGACGAGCTCTGGACTATACTTCAGGCCTGACTTAGCTCTTTCCGAAGCAAAGATGAAGCAGAGTGGTACAACTCTGTGGCATCTTTCTCAATGTAATGGGTCCGTAACACTTGCCTGAGAGCTTGTAGTGTGAAATGAACTCTACTTTCTAGATAACTCTTTAGTTTTGTGCCCGGAGCTATGGCTTGAATGACTGCCTCAACCACTTCTCCTTCATCATATCTCTTTTTCAATGCCCTTTGAATTTGTCTTTCCAGGCTGGTGTATGTTAAGTTGTCCTTTTGATCGTTCAGATCTGGTACTGATAATGTCAGTAACTTTCTTTCTATCTCCCCAATAACTTTCTCCCAGTCAGGCGACATTTGTTGTATTTTTGCTCGTTGCCTTAATAATAGTTCTGCCGACGTCGGTGTTTGTGATTAGCAGTTAGCGGTGGCTGGTCACTTGTGGCTCATCTTGCTTCACGGTGAAACAAACTCCAACCGGGCGGAAACACTAAGTTTATGTTGCCCTCCCAAAGAGACACAATTCTGTCCTCCTTTTGGCCAGTTTATTATTCCCCGTTCAGCGCTGGAGTTCACATGAAGCACACACCGCTCACGCCCCCAGGGTTTCCCTAGACGGAATCAAGCAAGCGGCCGGAGCGCTTCTCCCACACCGATCCCGTGAACCGGCAAGACCGGTTACCGTATGCCCTCCTCCTCCAGCTGATACCGATCGCAGCGATTAAGAGGCTTTTTATTCACTTTTGGCTCGTCAGCCAAACGCGAGATCTTCAGCCTTTGTTGCGAATTTTGAGCGTTCATTCCCTGCCTGTCTGTACCTCTGCCTGCATCCCTGACCTCTGTTCTGTTTTTTCTCGACCACCGATTCTTCGCCTAGCCCCTGACCTCCTGCCTGTCCCCGGATTTCGAGCCCTGTCTACTTCCCTGGATACCGACGTCGATCACCTGACCTCCTGCCTGTCTCCGGATTCCGAGTCCTGCCTATTCCCTGGATACCGACGCCGATCGCCTGATCCCTGCCAGATATATTCCCCATAACTTCTGGACAATAAAGCTTTTCCCCTTGGGCAGATCCGCTTTCGCGTCCTCCTTACTTTTCCGTCAGCGCCCCCTTGACAGAAGATCTCGCCATTGGGATGGACCCTGCGGATCGGCCTGACATGCAGAATCTCACGGAAGCCCTGGGAAAGCAGGGCATCCTGCTTGGGCGACATGAGACTGCGCTCGCGGTGATCAGCGATTCTCTGGAGTCTTTTAACGCCGGGCTGATGGATTTAACAACATTCTTTATTGGTTTGTCCTTCCGCTGTCACCCCAATCAGTGAACCACGATTGCCCCCGCCTCCGCAGTATAACGGTGACCCAGGAACCTGTCACTCTTTTCTATCGCAGTGTTCTCTTATTTTCGGGTTGCAGCCTTCTGCATTTCCTACGGATCGCACCCGAGTTGCCTATATTATCACCCTGTTGACCGGACCCGCTCGCGAATGGGCGACTGCAGCGTGGGATGCCGGAGCGCCTTTTTGTATTACCCTGCAGGGTTTTACTGCTGAGATGAAGCGAGTGTTTGATCGTTCAACACAAGGCAGAGAGGCGGCACGCAAATTACTGCAGCTCCGTCAAGGCGACCGCTCGGTCTCTGATTTTGCCATCGCTTTCCAAACACTTGCGCTGTCCACGGGCTGGGATATGCAGGCTCAGTTCGATGCTTTTTATAACGGACTATCTGAGAGCATAAAAGACGAATTGGCATACAGAGAGTTGCCGGCAACAATGGACGATTTAGTAAGCCTCGCAATTCGCGTGGACATCCGCTTCCGTCAGCGCCGCAGGGAACGTCACAGACTGTTGGACCTGCCGGCCATCCGAGAAACAGCTGGGGTGTGCTCTCCTGAGTCCCACGTCGAAGCCTTGCAGGTGGACCGTACTCGTTTGTCCCCTGCGGAACGACAACGACAGCGGACTGCCAATGCCTGTCTATACTGTGGGCAGGTGGGCCATTACATCTCTCGATGCCCAGTAAAAGGACGCACCCACCAGTGAAGAGGAGGGTCCTGGTGGGTGTAGCTCCGATTTTTCCCTCCATTCGACGCACATTCCTTCCTGTGCTGCTCTTCTATGGGGACATCCAGCAGCCCTTGGCCGCCCTGGTGGATTCAGGGGCGGATGATAATTTTATCGACACTACGTTGGTCCGCCAGTGGGGTCTGCCTACCACGCCGGTCCAGACGCAGTTGACAGCACATGCTCTGGATGGACATCGAATGGCCACCATCACCCGTGCTACACCTCCGGTGAGTCTTGCTATCGGGGGTAATCATGTGGAGGAACTGTCTTTGTATTTAATTGATTCTCCCCAAGCACCTATAGTATTAGGCCACTCCTGGTTGGTCAAGCATAATCCTCACCTCGATTGGAAGAAGGGGTCCATTATGGTTTTGCCATTCACAGTGTCTCCGTACAGCGCTCCCTTCTTTGGTTCCGGAGGAGAAAGAGGAGTTCCCTGACCTGTCTTCGGTTCCCGCTGCCTACTTGGACCTGAAACAGGTATTCAGTAAGGCCCGGGCATCCTCTCTTCCTCCTCATCGTCCTTCTGACTGCGCGATAGAGTTATTCCCGGGTACCTCACTCCCTAGGGGACGTCTCTACCCCCTATCTGCCCCTGAAAGGAAAGCTATTGAGGATTACATTAACAGTGCTTTAGTGTGTGGTATAGTCCGGCCGTCGTCCTCTCCTGCAGGCGCAGGGTTCTTCTTCGTAGAGAAGAAGGATGGGTCTCTCCGGCCTTGCATTGACTACCGTGGGCTGAGCCAGATCACCGTCAAGAACCAATATCCCTTGCCCCTGTTATCCTCAGTCCTTGATGTGCTTCAGGGGGCTAGCTGGTTCACAAAACTCGACCTACAGAGCGCCTATCATCTAGTTAGGATCCGTGAGGGGGATGAGTGGAAGACCGCTTTTAACATGCCCTCTGGACACTACGAGTATCTCGTTATGCCTTTTGGTTTGACTAACGCACCGGCTGTGTTCCAGGGGTTGATAAACGATGTTCTACGAGATATGCTACACAAGTTTGTTTTTGTTTACCTGGACGACATTTTGATATTTTCCCGGTCCGAACAGGATCACGTTATACATGTGCGTGAGGTCCTCCAATGCTTATTGGTTAATAAGCTGTTTGTCAAGGCAGATAAGTGCGAGTTTCACCAGCAGTCGATCTCTTTCCTGTGGTTTATACTCGGGGAGGGTTCGATACAGATGGATCTGGAGAAGATCAGAGCCGTCGAAGAATGGCCCCATCCCCTCAACCGGAAGGAGGTACAACGTTTTTTGGGATTCGCAAATTTCTACAGTCGTTTCATTAGAGGATACAGCACCGTTGTGGCTCCTCTTACGACTCTCACCTCCACCAAGGTCCACTTCCAGTGGTCCCCAGCAGCTGAGCAGGCATTCCTGGCGCTTCGCAGGAGTTTCACTTCTGCTCCTGTTCTCCAGATCCCCGATCCCGCTCGACAGTTTGTGGTGGAGGTGGACGCATCCAGCACTGGTGTAGGGGCCATCCTTTCCCAGCGAGTCGCGACAGACAAGAAGATGCATCCTTGTGCTTTCTTTTCCCACAAGCTTACCTCTGCCGAAAAGAACTATGATATCGGTAATCGGGAGTTGCCTGCAGTCCGTCCGTCTGGCCTTGGAGGAGTGGCGGCAATGGCTAGAGGGCACCAAGGACCCTTTCCTGATCCTCACGGACCACAAGAACCTTGAATATCTTCAAACGGCTAAGTGACTCAATGCCCGCCAGGCTAGGTGGTCACTGTTTCTCAACCACTTTAATTTCCATATCTCCTTTAGACCAGGCGCCAAGAACCGCAAGCCTGACGCTCTGTCACGGCAGTTTGGAGAAGAGAGCTCCCAGGAGTGTCCGGGGCCTATTCTGCCGGAGAGCCGCTTCATCGGAGCAGTGTCCTTGGGGGTTGAGGAGGCCGTCCAGGCTGTCCAACATTTCATCCAGTCACCAAACCGGCTTTTTGTCCCTGACTTCCTGCGTTCCCGGGTCCTCCAGTGGGGACATGACTCCCTCTTGGCCTGCCATCCTGGCGTACATCGCACCTGGGCACTTCTTGGACAGCGCTTCTGGTGGCCTTCCATGCTGCAGGACATCCGTGGTTACATCGCGGCCTGCCCGGTGTGTACTCGTAATAAGACTCCTTCCCGGGCTCCAGCAGGTCTATTGCAGCCTCTTTCTGTTCCCTGACGCCCCTGGTCACATATCTCATTAAATTTCGTAACAGGCCTTCCCCCTTCCAGGGGTTTCACTGGAGTTCTCACGATTGTGGACCGCTTCTCTAAGTCCATACATTTTGTTCCTGTTCCCAAGTTGACCACATCTGTTAAGTTGACCACGTCTTCCGGTTGCATGGTCTACCTTCCGACATTGTTTCTGATAGGGGTCCACAGTTTGTTTCCAGATTCTGGAAGGAGTTCTGTAGGCTGCTTGGTGCCACCGCTAGTTTGTCCTCCGGATTCCACCCACAGTCCAATGGACAGACAGAGAGGGCCAACCAGGACCTGGAGCGGATGTTACATTGTATGGCCTCACACTCATCTGAATCTTGGAGTGGTTTCCTTTCCTGTCTCCTCCACGGGTATGTCTCCATTCCAGTGTTGTGTTGGGTATCAACCTCCCTTGTTCCCGGCCCTGGAAGAGGAGGTTCTGGTCCCATCCATCCACCGTTTTCTTCGTCATTGTCAACGGACCTGGAACAGGGCCAGGTCCATCCTGCTATGTGCCCGTAAGCGCATGGAGGCTTATGCCAACTGCCGCAGGTCTCGGGCTCCTGCTTTCCATGTGGGACAGAGAGTGTGGTTGGACGCTAGGAACCTTCCTCTATGGGTTCCGTCTCGGAAGTTGGCACCCCGGTTTGTTGGTCCCTTCCCCATCACCAAGGTTGTTGGTCCCTCGGCGTTTCGTCTTCCAGCGACCATGCGGCGAGTCCATCCGACCTTCCATGTCTCCCTTCTGAAGCCCCATGCGGTCAGTCCCCTGGCTTCTCCTGCGTTGCCTCCTCCTCCGCCCAGGTTAGTCGACGGCGGGGAAGTGTACACTGTCTGTCGCTTGCTGGACGTCCGGCAAAGGGGTCGTGGTCTTCAGTATCTGGTCGACTGGCAGGGGTACGGCCCCGAGGAACGGTCCTGGGTTCTGGCTCGGCATGTCCTGCATCCATCTCTGATCTCCGACTTCGAACGTCGTCGTGCCGGTGGTCCTGTTCGCCCGCCAGGTGGCGGTCGTGGAGGGCGGGGTACTGTCATGGATCGCTCTGGGGAAGCCCCTGTGACATCACGCAGGGTTCTCCCGCCACGCCCCCAGGGTTTCCCTAGACGGAATCAAGCAAGCGGCCGGAGCGCTTCTCCCACACCGATCCCGTGAACCGGCAAGACCGGTTACCGTATGCCCTCCTCCTCCAGCTGATACCGATCGGAGAGATTAAGAGGCTTTTTATTCGCTTTTGGCTCGTCAGCCAAACGCGAGATCTTCAGCCTTTGTTGCAAATTTCGAGCGTTTATTCCCTGCCTGTCTGTACCTCTGCCTGCATCCCTGACCTCTGTTCTGTTTTTTCTCGACCACCGATTCTTCGCCTAGCCCTCTTACTACCGACGCCGATCGCCTGACCTCCTGCCTGTCCCTGGATTTCGAGCCCTGTCTACTCCCCTGGATACCGACGCCGATCGCCTGATCCCTGCCAGATATATTCCCCATAACTTCTGGACAATAAAGCTTTTCCCCTTGGGCAGATCCGCTTTCGCGTCCTCCTTACTTTTCTGTCAGCGCCCCCTTGACAAAATAAAAATATATTGAAAATAGTTTCCCTCCTGGACTTAATTTCTTTTCTTTTTTTTTTACTATAGGTAAGGGTATAAATTATGGGGCCACAATATCTACATCTTGAGATATTACATCTGCAGTTTCTTCAGGAGTGAATCTCTGCATGTCTCTTTACTATTACCTCAGATCATCCTCAGAGTTGGCGCCAGTTTGTACCCTATATATAAACATTCCTTTTTGTTTTGTAAACAATTTCCTTTGTTCCAACTGGCTGACTTGTATTGCAAACTCTGTTTTCTTTGGTCATTTACAAAACGTTCACATGGCAATAAGTACTAAAAATAGGTTCATAGCAGTCAAGGACCAATCACAGTTACTTAGTAGTAAAAACTGTCGCCAATGGCAATCACAGATTATAATAGCATGTTGTACATGTTCTTTTTAATTTTATTTTAATAAACTGCTTTTAGGAGAAGTCAGCACATATCATACACCAAATTGCACATTTTATATGACAAATTAAATGTTAGGGTGTTTCCATCAATTCAATCAAACACTTCCATAATAAATAACAGAGAGAGCCTATTCAAATGAATGTGAAGGAGGGAAACGAGGGAACCTGTGAGGGGCTTTTGAAATGTATTAGAGGATTACAAAAGTATGTCATTTGAGTATATTTGCTCTAAAGAAATCCAAATTTATATAAAAAAAGCACAAGTCATCACATTTTAAGTTTAAAACATTTTTATTTGATTGACTGGCTCGTCGAATTGGCTGCTGGGATTGCTGTAGAGGCTGCTGGGATTGCTGTACTGTGCGGGAGTGGTGTAGTCGCTGTGTGCACTTGTGTTGTGTTGTGTGCCTGTTGAAGCGGTTGATTTGATTTGAATTATCTGTAAAGTATATTTGAGCGTTTCTGTGCAAGCATGGTTACGTGGGTGGTTGTTGTTGTTTTCATTTTTTATTCTTATTTTTACGTGTGTACTTGTCTGTTCTTGTGAGTGTTACCGAAAGCTGCGGGCGCGAGTGGCGTTTCTGTTTGCGTCCTTCGTATTAAACACCCGCGGGTAATATTATCGAACATCGGTAACATTAACTCTAAAAGGTCAGTTGCTCCGGAGCTTTGCTCGGTCGCCGGTCGGGGCCGGGAGGACATTTTCCACTTTTTTTCCCGCTCCGGCAGTAGCCTGCTTTGAGAGGGTTTTTGTGGTTTTTTGGCCTCCCTAGAGCAACTTCGCTTTAGTTTA